>NC_041395.2:153133308-153433308 GCF_900747795.2 Erpetoichthys calabaricus
TATATGCTAACAGTCTTATGTCTGCCTTCTCCCAATCATACACTTGTCTCTGCAGCTATGTCTTGCATGAACCTCAGTCACAGCAGTTCACTTCTTCTGCTCATTAAAACTGAAGTGCATAAGTAAGATATTCAAACTACAATTAGCTACAGACTCTCAACATCTAACAACAGCACATAGATCTTTCCATCACTTGAGTTGGAATGTGATGTCTATGGAAGCTTCAGCCAAATGATATTGTAAAATGGTATAATTACATAATTTTATCAGTGTTATTTTGGAATACTAGGGGGCTCCGACCCCTGCTCACTTCGCTTGCCCACCCCCGTGTTTGGTTTACCAGATACACAATTTAAAGAGATTGTTATTTTCATTGGAATTGTTACATATGCATTATTTTCACTTTTACTTTAAAAACTTTTGTAAAAACAATACTTGTCCTTAATTTCCGGCCCCGTACATGGTTACATCTCTTTCTCGTCAGACGTATAATGCTGCTCGTGTTGTGAAGGGGGGGGGGGGGGGGGGTGGCTGAACGCACACTAAGGATATGCCGTCGGATCATCTGCTGTCTTTTTGCTGCTTGCGAGCTGCCTGTTCTGCTTGTCGCAAGTCGTTATTTTAAGATCTGGGAGCACATGATGCTTGTCTGCCAAAAGCAATCCAACAACTGCTAGGTTAGATGTCTGTGAACTTGTTTTAAATGATGGCTCACTGCCTTGTCTTGCGTGACGTGGTAAAAACAATAATTGTCCTTTATTTCCAGCCCCGGGCGTGGTTAAATCTCTTTCTTGCAGGACTTATAACGCTGCTTGCGTTGTGAAGGGGGGGCAGCTGCTGTCGCACTGCCCTTCGATCATTTTAAAGCCTGTACAGCCACTGTCCTTTTTGCCACTTTGTGTCTCTGCTGCTCGCGTTGTGATCGCTTCTCCGTGATCATAAATATACAACTGACCGAATTGTGTTTTCTTTGAAATTAAACTTGTCGTTGCTTTAACTACTGCGGGACTACAGATTCTCATAACGTATGTTCCATTATTGTGTAAATCTACATTTTGTGCATTGAATGATGTGAATGCGAAATGACTTTGTTTTCTGCTCTTTGCCTTTTATTTCTGATCTTGCTTTGTCCTGATATTTTTTCAATTACACCTGGTCCTGATGATTAATTTCCTTTTGTTTGCGCTAATTCGATCTTTTAGTCGACGATGTTTCATTTATAACGTATTGTCCTTTATGCGCTTTATATGCACTGAGTCCCCTGTATCTGTGTGTGCTGTGTGCCTTTACACTACTGATTTTTTTTGCTGGCCGTGCTCTGTTGCTTGCTTGCAAGTAGGGTGTGTCTTGCAAGAATTTCATGTTCAATATCCCCGCGAGATGCTCTGTGACCATTCTCTTTCGTCTCGCGGGTCTTTTATTTGTCACATATCGTCTCCTAGTCATTCCCTCCCACAGGATTTTTTTTATAATAGAGAGATGACTCCATGTTACAAAAATACATATAAAAACAAACAGCACACTCTTTGATGAAGTGACTAGAAAATATAAAAATGTTTCAAATTTCAAACCAGCTAACCAAGTTTATGAATGCACCTGAATGTTTAAACAACTGTGGCATTATACTCAGAGCTTGGCATTACTGGTGTTTTATTTTTGTGGTGAGTGTACCAAAAATCTCAATCTGAATGACAATGGCTGTATATAATGCCAATATTCTGCCAACTAATTTAGTTTTATTATTAATGACGTTGAGGCTTCTGAATCCTATTCATAATTTAAAACAGTCATAAATATTAATGCAGCATATTATAATGAAGATTATTTCATTTGAAGCAGTCTCCTAATACACAATTAATACCTAACCTAAAATTTCTATCTGTGTAAAAGAGACACAGACACAGAAACACAAGGTACTTACATTGATATACTAGCTGTGTTAACCAGCTACACCTGGGAAGTTTACTTTAACCATGGGCCTCAGTTATAGTGCTGTCGGTTAATATGTGATAATGTAATACTAGAATCCCAATATGATAATATTAAAATATTTGCTTTTAAGATGATCACTTATGTTTGAAGTATTGCAAAGAGCTTGATTTTCACATGGCAAGATCTGTAAACAGCTTCTTTCACAGAAAAATGCATTCCATGCAACACTGCGAAAACTAAAGTTTTTAACAAATGCTGATGCAGAATTTTGCATTTGAATCTCTGCAGCTATGATTTAGCTGGGGAAAGAAAAATAAGGACGAAAAACGACAATTTGCTTTCTCATAAGAATAAAAGAAAGAATTCAATGATGCATGTATTTAAGGGATGTCAAGAGTAATATATTTTGTTATATGGCACATAGTGTTTTAAAATATATTTGTTTAAATGACTCCATAAGTTCTTAAAGAGATCCTAGTATAGGGTATAAATGCAGCTGTCCAAGTCTCTGTATAAAGAGAAAATAATAATGCAAACAGTCAAAGACTTCCAAACATTTTGTACAAATCCATTGATAAAGTGTAAACCTCATAAAATATCTCACAATAAAAACTAAGTAGCTTATTCACTGCTTTCTCCTGTGAAAGCTAATTTTACCCATGGTGAAATACACCAGTCTGGTAGGTCAGTAAACTATGGAAGTCTTCAAAACAGAGCTTAAATGAGAACATATAGCAGTTGGCTAGGTATATATTTAATACTGGACGATTGTCACTGAACTTATAGTAAGATTATACATTATACCAAACAGAGGAGCTTCTGGTTTTTGTCTGAATTACAGTGGATGAAAAGAAATAACAGTTTACTTTTGAAAACTGTAGTTAAGAAAGTTGTGTGTGATTTTTAGTAGTGCTAGGCCCAATGATACTGTATCTTATATTGTCCATAAATATCCATTATCCATAATGTCCAGAATTATGGACCTTGTAATAGTGGACCTTGTCCTTTATTACCACTGGGCTTTAATTCTGACTAAGCTTATAAATTTTAAATTATTACACATAGTAAATATATTAACATTATATGGTATTTTGAGAACTTGATTAAATAAAATTTTAAAATAAATATCTTAAAAATACAGGAGTAGGAATGGTAAATACAATAATACTGTGATTTTTTTATATCATTTTTGCAAAATATTTATTATTGTGTTTGAACTGCAATTTAATACTCCAATTGTTTATTTGAAGTTGAAATTATATCTCCAAACATGTTTTATCAGTTTTTTCTAAACAGAAAAATATCTGAGTCAGTTCACCCAACTTACATGTGGAATAAACCAACATTTTGGACATGTCTTGTCTAACTTGTGCTATTTTGGAATTTCTGCACATTAGATTCTTTATGTTTATTAATTTTATGGTTATTCTAGCACTGATCACTGCCATTTTGTGTCTTTCACTGTGTGACTATAGCTATATTGTACACTGTTGCTATGTCTGTTATTGATTACATGACACACCATGTCTTCACTCTCCTATTTAAGATGGCTGCACCCAACAGTTTGCTACTTCATGAATGTGTTGGTGGAGTGGAAAAAAAATGAGTAATATCTACTATACAAGTTGATAAATATTCTGAATGTCTTTATTTCTAAAATTAGATTTATATTTTGTGATGGACAGCCGGGATCCTTACCCGGCCCGGGACACCCATAGAATGGAAGGACCAGGGGAGATAGCATGCTCAGGGCATCGTTTCCTAATAATCGTCAGTTCGCAGCCTCCCTGGGTTGCAGCAGTGCCACTGATTCCCATAAGGAATAATGGGAGATGGAGTTCATCAGCACAGCCCTGTCGGGTTCCGTGGTGTCACCAGGGGGTGCTGCTGGGATTGGCAAGCCCTAATTTGTCGGGCTCCCACCTTATCCAAAAGTGCTCCCTGACCACGATTACGGGATACCAGAAGTACTTCTGGGCACTGTATAAAAGGATCTGCCTGCCACAAGTCTGCCTGCCACAAGTCTTGCTCAGACAGCAAGAGTCAGGAGGAAGGAGATAAAGCTTGTCGGGAGGAGGGGAGAAAGCAATGATAAAGGGAGAGAGAGAGAGTGAGAGAGGAGAGAAAGAAAAAGATTTACTGTATGCTTATTGCTGAATTTTTGTTGGCGGTGTGGGAAACTCTTCATGAGAAGAGTTTAACACAATAAAAGCCTCTGTTAACTGCAACTTGTGTCCAGAGCCTGTGTAAGGTATATGGGGAGTTGGAACACACCCTGTTGGCCATAACTTGTATAATAATGCTTAAAGATGCAGTATGCTGGATAAACCATTTTTTCTACCCCAAGAGTAACATTGATAAGAAGAAAACCACCATGGCCTGTTTTATGATTAAACTGCATACTTTGAAACTACAGAAAATGCTCGACTTAGAGGGCTGAGTTTGCCTGTGCTTTTTCATTAGTGAATGCTACACTTGGAGGGAGTTGGGGCTGAGTTGTTACATTGGTGAATGATCTCAGGAAGTAGGGACAATAATAGGGAGGCTTGCAAAGGTATGTGCTCTCTCTGTCATTTTCCATCCTGAAGAAAGCAGACCAGATGATGACTTGAAAAGAGCTGACCAGAAATTAACTGACAAGAAATAACTGATCGTAAGTACAAATTAATGTACTGCATGAAATTGCACATCTACATTATCAGGTTGTATGGTATGGTGTGTCAACACTCACATCTGTACTTTGTTTAATATCTTGGGTATATTACCTATAATACTAAAAGTGTAACTATTTGTCCTGCCTGTTCTTTTACTCTATCTAATTGCCTGAGGTTACAGATGTAAAATGGAAGGGGTAGTGCTAAACCACAGTAACTGACAGTGTGGTAAAAGTATGGGATTTGAGGCATTCTGTTAAAGTCTATATAATAAAGAGTCTAAAAGGGGACATCACAAAAAATAATGCATTGTAGACAAAAGAACTAATGACAAAAATTAAAAGTTAGGGGCAATTATCCAAGTTAGAGTTACAACTCTTCCTTTGATTATAAGTTTGCTTTAGTGTTTTAGTTTTGATGACTGATGCTGAAAGTTTTCTGCTTTTGAATACTGTTATCTTTCTGTTTATTCCCTTAAGGTCATTTCATCCTCTAAGTTTTTCAGTTGCACAAAATAAAAAGAAGCACCTGCTTCTCTCCAGGAAACCATTACGACATGTAGTTTTTAATTATGGAAACCTCCACAGTAAGACTAGGGAAACTCAGTTACAGTGCGTAACACAAATATGTGTAAATTACATAATCATACGTGGTGGCTCTGAGGCTAGGAATCTGCACTGGCAATCGAAAGGTTGCCGGTTCAAATCCCATAAGTGCCAATAGGGACTCTGCTCTGTTGGGCCCTTGAGCAAGGCCCTTAACCTGCAATTGCTGAGCACTTTGAGTAGTGAGAAAAGTGCTATATAAATGCAAAGAATTATTATTATTACCCTTAGGTAAAGCCTTGTGAGATGAGTCCTTGTGTTTGAAGTGTGAATTTCAACTAATAATTAATGCAATGTTTCAATTTTTGAAACAAAGCTTTGTTACAGTTTTACACTTTGTGAAAAAAGTAAACTTATGCTGATCTGGATGGGGAAAATAAAGTGCGCACAGAGCACATGTGAACATTGCAGTTCTTGAATAAATGTGATTTTGCCTGAGGTTTTCTTATACAAAAAAAAATCTTGGTCATCATTGTGCACAACAAACTAAATGAGTTTATGCATGTGGTGTATATTCTGCTACAATGGAAACACAGTCAGGATGATAAGCACTAGGATCTAAATAAAAGAAAGGGAAATATAGTTTAAAAACTAGCAGGGGTCTGAAGATGAAAGATTGAAATGTAATACAATAATAAAGCCCAAAAACAATCAAAAACAAACAGCAAAGATCTTATTCCCCAAAAATAAATATTAATATTGCACATGAGATTTTGATCTGCAATGTATCCACAAACTTGGAAAGTGGAAGTAAGTGGAGCAATAGTATGTGATCCAGCATGACTCCTGACACATGACCAACAACAGGTATAGCGGCTATAAACAATATGGATGCAGCCACGTGAAAACACAGAGAATGGCAGTAACAAAAGCTAAATTACAGCATGAATAAGCCATATTAATAAAAATATTCACCATGTCAAACTGTACAAATGAATAAAAATGTGTGCCACAACCTTAAAATCATGTCAGGCTTCAACAGCTCTGGTCATGTAGAGAGCAGAGAATCCCGGTAGCCAGCCTTTATAGCTGAAAGGAAGGATGGAGCTTAGCTATAATGAGACTCTATTTCCTTTGAACACAAAAAGTTTGCTTTTCTCATTGGACAGATGGCTGCCTAATCTACTATTGATAATAGAAGCTATCAAAGCAAGAAATACCAAAAATCTGTTCTTGGAAGAGAAATGAGAGGATGAGAAGATGATCAGTTAAATGTGATATTGAGTGGAAACATTGGAAATTTACAACTAACATTTGAATATTTAAACTGTATCACACTTTGGAAAATATTGGAAATTCAACTTTGCTTGTGCCATCTTTAATTCATACAGTGCCATGTTATGTGACTTTTTTTAAATTACAATGTTTCAAAACTCAATGTTTCACATATTTTTTCCCTCTGTAACATTGTGTACACTATAATTTACTCAAACACTTAAATGGAGACAGAGATTTTTGCTAAAGTTTCTTCTCTAGTTCTCTTATGCAATTAAAAATTGTTCACAAGCCATTTTTATTTTCACAAGAGAGAAAAAAGAGTTAAGGGTATAATCAATACATTCATTTTTAGTGTGCCAAGTAAAGTTCTGTATTTTACTCTACAAGTTCCAAAACAGATGAAAACGGGCATTAAAATGCAGTCCTTATATGCAGAAAAATATTGACACTTGCCCTCAGTTTATCAATTACTAATCATGACAAAATAATTTTCAGTTCTAGTCTGTATTGATTTCTCCACAATCTCTTATTTATATATGTAAGCCTGTATGAGTATTTAAATACACTATATACATATGTGCAGTTGGTAGTGCTGCATTACTGCTTCAAGAGACTTAATTCTCGTTTGAGACCAGTTCATCTGTTGGTGCTGAGTGAGTCCCATCTTGAGTTGGTTCTTGTATTGTGCCAAATTCTGCTGGGATTGGGTCACTAACATGAAAACAGATTTATCAAGCTTAAGGTGGCTAATGTTACACTTATTTTATAACAGTTTCCAGTTAAGGTCTGCATTAAAACTGTATAAATTACTTTGGAATGTATATAAAACTCTATAACAAAGTCTTGTGCAAAAAAATAACTAATATAAAGTGAGTGTAAAGTAACATCATAAATCTCCCAATATTCACTAGCTAACAATATGTTATCCTAATTATTAAAAGCCATATCTTTCACCCAAAAAGTACTTTTAGATCATATCTTTTTTTTATTAATTATAAGCTTCCTCTGAAAAAAAAAAGTCTTGTTACTCAGCACTAGCCTACTACATGCATACTGCATTGTTGCCAGGGTGATGGGTTCTTTATGAAGTTCAGCGCTCAGGAAAATAAATGACTGAAGAATGCAGCGATTTACCAGTCAGATCTAACAAAAGTAATTAGAATGTACGCTGCTGTCTTGGAGGCGTCTTCATAGAAAACTCGGGAACACTTCAGTCTTAGAGTCTCCTTCATGACTCTTGTACTGCTATGATATGCCATTTCACATTTACAGAACACAGTATTATTTGACTTTTGCTTAAAGTACTCCCATACTTTAGAACCCTTATGGTCTTTTAATGAAGGACCTGCAGATGAACATGCTGACCTCTTAAAAGATGGTTAAAATGCAATGCATCGACATATGGCGCTCCAACCGACAAATTTAAATAATCGACTATGTCAATTACATCAATCCGCCATAACAACACTACACTTAACCAAGGACCTATTTCATTGCTGATAAAAAGGATAAACATTCCTTAAATCCCTGAGCCAACAGATTAAATACTTTGGGACAGTCAAATTACCAGAGAAGAAAACATAAAGTAGCGAAGAGAAAACAAGCATCACGAAGCTGCCGCAAACCAGGATTTAAACAATTAAGCAGCAGCAGTCCACATTTCAATTGAATTATTGGAAGCACCATTAATCCATGATACAGATCATTCAAGATGGAATAAAATGTAGGGAGAACCCTGTCAATTGTCCAAAGTAACAGCAAAAATGGTCATAATCCTGTTGGACAGACTTGTATCCATTTTACCAGGCTGCAACCTGAGTCCTGGCTGAGCAAACTGATGTCAGACACTCTTATTACCAGCTAAAACTCTCAGTTTGCCTTACTGGGCCTCCCTTTGGAATGCAGCCTTATCTAATCAGATGATCTATTCCAGGTCATGTAACAGCCAGGGAGTCTCTCTCTAAGGAGTGAAATTGACTCAAGTTCTGAACAAATGACAATAAATCCAGGATGAGTAACACTGATGGACAGAACTTAGCACCACGGGTCAATCAAGAGGATGTGCTTATGTGCACCCAAAAAGCCAGTGTTACACATTGTCTATTCCTCCCTATAAAAGCCCTTGTAACACCATAACTAATTGCTTTTCTCTCACTACGCTAGAGCTTGATCTGACCATAGTTTGGCTGCCCACAGCGAGCACCCATAGCTGATAGGGTGTGTCCGCAGCAGAGATTGAAGCAATCCCTTTACTCCAGAGGACAACTCTGTTGCACTGAAAAGGTGGAATACTCATGTGTTGGAGTGTGGACTTGGTTGCCATTTAGTTGGTGTAACTGCACTAGCATCTGATGACACTTTGTTTAAAAACCTTGAAAAAAAGACTATACAGTAGTAGCTTCCGCAACCAGAATGTGCAACCAAAGGCGAAAAAAGAGACCTCCTGAACAAAGATAAGAAAATGCGCTGAAAAATTCTTCCAGTTGTCTGAAGAAAGCTGACCATAAGTATACTTTGATTCTGAGAACTATTAACTACAATTTACTAGACATCATAACGCCAGATAATGTACTATGGTACAGGTGTTAACTGTAACTAAAGATAATAATCTTGTGAAGGATAAGTTCTGGCTACTATAAGTTTTTCACCCCAAATTCAAAAGGAAAGAGCAACGCAGCACCTCACTCACACAATGAGACAGAGAACTCAGTGTGGTGGGGGTTGGTCCCTAAGCCTGTGCAATGGCTAGATGCTGTGAGCAAATGAAAGGAAACTTTATAACCAGCCAGAGAATTTATCTATGTTAACCTCATGAACTGAAAAATCCAAGATTCATAAGCTGTGTGCCTTTTCTTGTAAGAGAGAAAAGTTCTATCTATGTCAAAAGATAGAATTGACAAGTTATGTGCCTTTTTCTACAGTGAAAAAGTTAAGCTAAGTTTCCGTAATTTTATGCTTTGTGTTATTTGTGTCTTTTGTCTATATATATATATATATATACAGTGTATCCAGAAAGTATTCACAGCGCACCACTTTTTCCACCTTTTGTTATGTTACAGCCTTATTCCAAAATGGATTAAATTCATTTTTTTCCTCAGAATTCTGCACACAACACCCCATAATGACAACGTGAAAAAAGTTTACTTGAGGTTTTTGCAAATTTATTAAAAATAAAAAAAACTGAGAAATCACATGTACATAAGTATTCACAGCCTTTGCTCAATACTTTGTCGATGCACCTTTGGCAGCAATTACAGCTTCAAGTCTTTTTGAATATGATGCCACAAGCTTGGCACACCTATCCTTGGCCAGTTTCGCCCATTCCTCTTTGCAGCACTTCTCAAGCTCCATCAGGTTGGATGGGAAGCGTCGGTGCACAGCCATTTTAAGATCTCTCCAGAGATGTTCAATCGGATTCAAGTCTGGGCTCTGGCTGGGCCACTCAAGGACATTCACAGAGTTGTCCTGAAGCCACTCCTTTGATATCTTGGCTGTGTGCTTAGGGTCGTTGTCCTGCTGAAAGATGAACCATCGCCCCAGTCTGAGGTCAAGAGCACTCTGGAGCAGGTTTTCATCCAGGATGTCTCTGTACATTGCCGCAGTCATCTTTCCCTTTATACTGACTAGTCTTCCAGTTCCTGCCACTGAAAAACATCCTCACAGCATGATGCTGCCACCACCATGCTTCACCGTGCTCCAAACGTGACGCCTGGCATTCACACCAAAAAGTTCAATCTTTGTCTCATCTGACCAGAGAATTTTCTTTCTCATGATCTGAGAGTCCTTCAGGTGCCTTTTGGCAAACTCCAGGTGGGCTGCCATGTGCCTTTTACTAAGGAGTGGCTTCCGTCTGGCCACTCTACCATACAGGCCTGATTGGTGGATTGCTGCAGAGATGGTTGTCCTTCTGGAAGGTTCTCCTCTCTCCACAGAGGACCTCTGGAGCTCTGACAGAGTGACCACTGGGTTCTTGGTCACCTCCCTGACTAAGGCCCTTCTCCTCCGATCGCTCAGTTTAGATGGCCGGCCAGCTCTAGGAAGAGTCCTGGTGGTTTCGAACGTCTTCCACCTAAGGATGATGGAGGCCACTGTGCTCATTGCAACCTTCAAAGCAGCAGAAATTTTTCTGTAACCTTCCCCAGATATGTGCCTCGAGACAATCCTGTCACGGAGGTCTACAGACAATTCCTTTGACTTCATGCTTGGTTTGTGCTCTGACATGAACTGTCAACTGTGGGACCTTATATAGACAGGTTTGTGCCTTTCCAAATCATGTCCAATCAACTGAATTTACCACAGGTGGACTCCAATTAAGCTGCAGAAACATCTCAAGGATGATCAGGGGAAACAGGATGCACCTGAGCTCAATTTCGAGCTTCACGGCAAAGGCTGTGAATACTTATGTACATGTGCTTTCTCAATTTTTTAATTTTTAATAAATTTGCAAAAACTTCAAGTAAACTTTTTTCACGTTGTCATTATGGGGTGTTGTGTGTAGAATTCTGAGGAAAAAAATGAATTTAATCCATTTTGGAATAAGGCTGTAACATAACAAAATGTGGAAAAAGTGATGCGCTGTGAATACTTTCCGGATGCACTGTATCTATATATTTTCATATATCCATCTTCTATTATCCTTATGTTATAAATAAACTATTATTTTGCTTATTTCACCAAGTGTTTCTGGGTTATTTGTGAAAGCAAGTCTTCAGCCATAGTTCAAATCAGAACAGAGAAAGTGAAAATGTTAATGTAGACTTTCACTGATTTATGAACCTTATTCATAAATTATACAGATCTCTTCATATTTCTAGTGTCCCGGCCAGAACATGAAACAAAGATCCTACATCCCTTAAATTGCTGTCTCGGGGTGGGTGTCTTATTAATTAATAATCAATCAAAAATGTCTACAATACAGTACAGAAGGTTTAAGTGAAAGCATAGAAAGGTCTAAAAGTATGAAAATGTAAGGCAAAAGAGGAACATTCAAAGAAAAAAAAGAAGACAACAGGCAACATAAATGTGTCCAAAACAAAAATTTAGGAGAACATTGCCAGAAGAAGTGGAGAAAAGTCCACCAAGTAAACATAACTGGCAAAGAGGGTCAGGATCAAGTCTTATTAAATGATGTTTACCAGGAGTAAGGTACATTCTAAACTGGATATGATGATATCTGAACAAAACCAAACATTGACTGATATACTGTCTCATGAAAGGGGAAAAGAGAGAGTCAGGTTTCTGAATCTAAGAGATATTAAAGGGAGAGGTTTATATGATGTTCTACAAAGTAAAGAGTACAGTAAGAGTGTCAAAGCAGTACTACTGCTTCTGTGTGGTGACCCATCCTGTTTTAGATTTGCATCTATGACACAGGACTTATCAAATACATTGAAATTAATTGCATATCATTTACAAATTAAATTCACTTGATTGTGATCATTCTGTAACAATATAATGGTGCACTGAATGGCCAAACTATTCCAACTACCAAGACTGCTTTAGCGTGGTTAGAAGATATTGCAAATGGAAGTCAATTTTGATTTCCGAGAGCTATCCTCTTGGAGCTGTGTGCTGAACAGGCGCTGGATTCACAATGGCAGACTTTGAGTAATTGTACTTTACCTGCACCTTTGCAAGTTCTATCCACCCTCAGGTTTTTAGCCACAGGAGTTTTCCAGTGTGATCTTGCTGACCGATCTGGTAGTTCACAATCATCATTGAGTTGTGCCATGCCAGCTGTATGGGATGGTATTATCCAGTTGTCATCCAGATATACTGTATAAGATTTCCTTACACTATAGTTGAACTGGCAAACATCAAAGGGTAATTTGTAGCAACATCCGGTTTTCCAAATGTAATTGGAGCAGTCAACTGTACGCTATTGTAACTGCAGTGGACAAGTTACGTCAGCCAGGGATGAATCAACAAAAGAATAAGCTAGCATTACATCATCTATAGCAGCAGAGCCTACAAAAACAGCAACTCTTTTTCCAACTAGTGTGGCAAAAGGAAAGTAGTCCTTTTAAGGATAGTCACCTCAAAGAGCCAAGTAAAGAGCAGAGAATCTATCTATTGTGACGCTACACTATAAAGGCACCTTAAAAGAATGAATTTGCTTATGTAAATAGAAAGCATTTCCACTCTATTATTGTGCTGCTCTGCAATCCACAGAAAGTGTGTCACATTGTGTAAGCATGTACAGTAATGTGCTGCATAATATGGCACACAATTGTGAAGAGATGCGGTATGATGAACCTGACCCTGAACCACCAAATGATCAGACAAATCAGACAGCATTACAACTTCATTTGAATGTAATTAGCAGAATGTAAAAACAGGGAATTAGATGTAGCATTTATTTTTCAACCAGTTCATTTAATTTGTGATAAATATCATATAGTAAAGCCTTTATATTTTAGTGCCGGTGCTAAGTTTAGTGCCTTAGGCAAAGCTTATTAGTGTGTCAACTGACTGTTCAGTAGCTAACTCGTGTGGCTGGGCTTCCCCAACTTATGATCTGCGCCCTAGGCGAATACCTCGGTTTCCAAGGCAGCCGTGTGTGAGCAGCCAATGCCTAAAGATGTTCTGGGCACAGCAGCAACATCACTGCCTGGAGTCGTGTCCTTGGCACGGGGGTCAGGTTTTGTAATATTGTCTGAAACAGAATAAACAGACAATGGGCTATTACTCGCCTTTTTGCATGGACTTTGATATCTGAAGACTTCTTTTATATTTCTGGTATGACTTTGTGAACTTGAACTTTCGACTGTCTCCGCCACGCTGTATCACTCTATCAGTTTTCTTTTTGTTGCTTATACCACTGCTTAAGTCAACAAATGGTACATTTTTCCTTACCTTGACTTCACATTTGCTGAAATTCTTTTTTCCCAAAGTGCTTTTGCCATTAACTTTTAACAAAACATTGAACAGAAGGGGCTATTTATACTGATTTCATATTCAAATATGCAAAATTCTGGGAGGAGTCAGGGTGGGGCTGTAGGTGCATGCGTGTGCGTTAAAATTCATGTTGATTGGGATTTATAAACGGAAAGTGCATGGAACTTTGCTTACACGCAGTTTTATTCATCTGAATTTTTTTTGTGCACAAACACATTTCCAGTTTTGTCTGTACACCATGTTTTAGTGAGAATTATACACATGGCATTATACATGAGGCCCTTAGTCTTTTGTTTCAAACTGTACTTATCTCCTAAAGCAGGAGTGTCAAACTCAATTCCTGCGGGCTTGATCCAATCCATGGACCCTTTAAATTCGGCCCGAGTCATCCGTATTCAAGACATCTTACAAACAGCCTACAGTGAAAGGTTGGATTTCTCAAAAGACCCCCTTTAATGTTCCTTTCATATATTGAACATATCCGTATATAATTTAGCCTGATTACAGCAATTAAAATATATTTTCAGTATTTAATCACATTTTCTGGTGCAGCACACTGTTCGAACAAAAACTGATAATGACTCAACAGGAAAAAAATGTAAAAATAAGGTGACACGCCACAATTAAATGAAAAACGAGGGGTGACATAATGGAGGAAAAGTCTGGTTAATTCCATGGGTGCATGACTGACATGGGCCCTCAAAAATACTGGAACATAATTTTATTAGCTTTTATTATCCATTTAAAGGAATTATTTACTTACTTACTTGCCAATAGTAGCAATCCACAGTCAAACTACACTGTATTTCTCCTTTCTTTATTAGCCAGAATAGTTCTGGTCTGTTTATTAACATTACTCCATTCTCCATACATTAGAATATTAGAACACTCTAGACGAGAACAGGCCATTCAGCCCAACAAAGCTCACCAGTCCTATCCACTTATTTCTTCCAAAAAAACATCAAGCTGAGTTTTGAAAGTCTCTAAAGTCTTACTGTCTACCACACTACTTGGTAGCTTATTCCAAGTGCCTATCATTCTTTGTGTAAAGAAAAACTTCCTAATGTTTGTGCGAAATTTACCCCATGTTCTTCATGAATTCATTTTAAAATAACAGTCTCGATCCACTGTACTAATTCCTTTCATAATTTTAAACACTTCAATCATGTCACCTCTTAATCTTATTTTGCTTAAATTGTATAGGCTCAGCTCTTTTAATCTTTCCTCATAATTCAACCCCTGTAGCCCTGGAATCAGACTTGTCACTCTTCTCTGGACCTTTTCGAGCACTGCTATGTCCTTTTTGTAGCCTTGAGAACAAAACTGCACACAGTACTCAAGATGAGGCCTCACCAGTGCATTATAAAGGTTGAGCATAACCTCCTTGTACTTGTACTCCACACATCGTGCTATATAACCTAACATTCTGTTTGCATTCTTAATGGCTTGTGAACACTGTCGGGAAGTCGATAGCTTAGAGTCCACTGTGACTCCTAAATCCTTCTCATAAGGTGTACTCACCTTAACATTTTTACTTACTGTGTGTAATACTTTACATTTACTGACATTAAATTTCATCTGCCACAAATCTGCCCAAGCCTGTATGCTATCTAAGTCCTTCTGTAATGATATAACGGATTTCAAATTATCTGCTAATCCACCTATCTTGGTATCATGTGCAAACTTAACCAGTATGTTACTTATATTCCTGTCTAAATCATTTATATATATTAAACATAGCAGTGGCCCTAGCACTGACCCCTGAGGAACACCACTCTTAACATCGGCCAATTCTGAAGAGATTCCTCGTACCATCACCCTCTGCTCCCTTGTCTGAGCCAATTCTGTACCCATCTAAAAACATCACCCTGAACTCCCACTTCTTTTAATTTGATGCCCAACCTCTCATGTGGCACCTTATCAAATGCTTTCTGAAAATCAAGATAAATAATATCACATTCTCCACTTTGATTGTATCCTTTTGTTGCCTCCTCACAGAATTCCAGCATTTTAGTAAAACGCGACTTTCCTCTTCTGAACCCATGCTGACTGTTCAGAATAACTCCTGTCCTTGCCAGGTGTTGCTCAATTCTTATCCTTAATAATTCCTTCCACTAATTTTCCAGTGATGCATGTTAATCTTACTGGCCTATAGTTGCTTGGATCTGCCCTGTCACCCTTTATATATAATGGGAAGATATTTGCCATTTTCCAGTCCTTTGGAATCTGTCCAGTGCGCAGTGACTTCCTAAAAATATGTGTCAAGAGTTTATATATGTACTCACTAGCCTCCTTAAGAACTCGAGGATATATATCTGGTCCTGGTGATTTGTTTGATTTCATCTTATTTAATTTGAGCAGCACTTCCCCCTCTATAATTTCCATATCCCTCAGTACCTCGTCGTGTTTACCTCTGGGAGGTAATCCACTTGCTCACTTGTAAACACCTCAGCAAAATGTAAGTTTAAGGCATCAGCTATTTCACTGTCTGTATCCTTTAATTCCGCTTTACTATTTCTGATGCATTTGACCTCCTCCTTGACTGTTCTTTTACTACTAAAATACGGAAAGAATCTCTTAGGGTCTTCTTTTGCCTTATCTGCTATATTCCTGTCCAGCTGCCTTTTAGCCTCCCTGATAACCTTCTTAATGGTTGCCCTCATGTTCACATATGCTCTATGATTCACTTTGCAGTCATTAGTCTTACATGCCTTATAAAGCAGTTTTTTCCTTTGCAACTTCTTTTTTAAATCTTTATTAATCCACTGTGGAGTTTTTTTAATTTCCTATTAATTCCAAATTTACGTATGTATCTGTCCTGCATTACATGTAAAAACATTTTTAAACCTGTTCCGCTGCTCCTCAACTGTCTCCACACTTATCCCAGTGTATCCTACTTAGACATTGTCGCCCTACCAAAGTTCAACTTAGAAATTTTAGTCTTTGCATCTGCACTCTTACAAAATACTGAGAATTGTATTATATTATGGTCACGTGACCCTAGTGGTTCAATAACCTCTACACCCTCAATTATATCTTGATTATTATAAAATACTAAATCCAGACAGGCTTCACCCTGTGTTGGTGCTTTAACATGCTGTGTTAAAAAACAGTCACTGATTACTTCTAAAAACTCTTGTGCTCCTCCATCTGCAAGGTTATCCCAGTTAATATTTGGATAATTACATTCCCACATGACTATAATATCTCCCTGTAAACTTGCCTTTTTGATATTACTAAAAAGATGTGTGTTGAAATTACTGTCTGAATTGGGTGGTCTATAACACACTCCTAAAATAAGACCTCTTTCCCTAATATTTTCCAGGCAAAGCCACAAGTCCTAACTAAGATGGGGCTCATCATCCAGCTGAAGAGGACTTACATTTAAATTCTGTTTGGCATAAACAGCAACCCCACCTCCTTTTCTGTTCTGTCTATCCCTCCTAAAAAATGTATATCCCTCTATGTTACACTCATCCTCATCTTTGTTATTTAGCCAGGTTTCCGTTATTGCTATAATATCATAATTATGCTTTGCTACAAACAACTCCAACTCACTTACCTTATTTTTGATACTTCAAGCATTAAGGCAAGCTATTTTTAATGTGTTACTCCTTCTACATTTAAATGTTTGCTTAGAATTTACATTGCTACGCATTTTTATTTCTACACCGTTGTTTGTTCCTCCATGTATAGATCTAAACCTGGCCTGTCCTAAACTCCCTGCCCTGCCATTCCGTGGTTTAAACAATCCTCGACTAGCCTACACATACGCCTCCCCAATACATTGGTGCCCTTCCAATAGTGAAAATGAACTGGTTTATCTCTGGTTTCAGCACAGAGGCATCTTCAGCTAACCTTTTGTCATAGATAATAAGTGTTAGGACTGTCAGATTGTATGTCACTATTTGAATACAGTTCAAATTTATTTGAGAGGGATTTGAAGACGAAGTTAGACTGTAAAAGAATGGATGTTTGTTTTACCTTGCATTGATATGGGCATTGTGTTATTCCAGACATGTTATGCAATGTCACAGTGTTTTGCATATCTGTTTTTGAATATAACTTCCACGATCTGCCTTTTCACAATTTTGAAGTTTCTCATCTTCATTAATAAAACTTACAACCACAACACTTCAATGTAAAGTCTGAGACAATTTTTTAATCCTTTTTTCCTATCCCATTGCTCTTCTTTTTGATCTACAAGTGTACTCAGAGCATTGTTTCTAAATACTTATCCTGTAACTTATATGTATTGTTTTACATTTGATCCAGTTCTGATTCACTCCTAAGTTTGTGATTCCTGAGTCTTGTTCTATGCTAAGATGTTTTCAATATTGCAAATGGAAAATAATTGCCATAGTTTCTTTTAATCATTATAAAACTTTACAACCCTTGCATTAAAGACTTTAGCTCTGTATTGTTGCTTTAAAATATCTACTAAATAAAAATTAATATGACAATTAAACATTTATTGATTATTACAATGCAAAATTTAGTATACTCTGGCTCAGTTACTTCATTTGTGAGACAAGAACATAGGCATCATCTTTTTCAATTGAGTCACACAGCATCCATTTATACTAAAGAGATTGTCTTCTGGCTTCATGGAGCTAAAGGACTCTTAGCTAGGGAAAAATAACCTATTGACTGCATTCACTTTGTTTAAGCAATCATGAGCAGCATTGTTTGGTCTTCATATGTGCTTTACAGGCGGTAATACACATATGCACTATTTATTTTGATCATGTCACTTAGTATGCACACAGAAAAGTGTTTTCAACCACGCCTTACATTTGAAGGCTACATCATCCACACAACGTGCAGTGTCATAAGCACGTCATGCTTTGCAGATGCAGAGAGAGTAAAAAAAGCAAAAATATTAACAATAATGTACAAAAGTGTGGTGCAGGCAAGTGTAGCTTGTAAGGATTTCAGCTTCTATTTGTGGCTGATTTTATGGCTCTCTGTTTAAATAGTTCTTGATCACCTAGTCGTTAGTTCTAGACTGAAGACAAGACAGATGTGCATATGCTTCTGTTTTATAGTGTGCACCAGTGAGGAATTTTGATGACTTCTATACTGAATTATAACAGTTGCCCAAGTATTGCTATAATTTTTTTACTGCTGTCTTTTGCTCTTGATGCTGTCATTGGTACCATAATAATAATGCATAAAAAAGTGCTTACAAACAGCTAACACCTAGAAGTGTTAACCTACATTTGAATATATTCAAATATTTACTTATTTTTAGTTCAAATATTCAAACCATATTTCTGGCTAATTTGACAGCCCTAGTAAGTATGGGACTCAACTAGAGCAATGCCATCCTGCATAGGTAGCATTATCAAAATCTTCAAATGGGTATGGGTGGGTTTACATAGAGTATAGGGTTGGTTTTGTATGGGGGGCCCAATATGATATCCTTGTATGGGGCCCAAAATCTCTAGCAGCACCCCTGTAAACAGTATTAGTGTTTTAACACAATGACAATGCTGTCACAGTCTCATGAAGGAGATAGATAGAAAATTAAAAGCAAAACAAGAAGAAAGGCAAAAGCGCATTGAGAAAACAGCAACTGTGAGCATCTGATGAGTGATGTGTCAAAAGGATATACAGAAACAAAAGCTGTGTTTGTTATTTGCAGAAGTGATGACATTAAAACATGAGAATGCCCATTACCGTTACCAAATGCCTCTTGTGAATGATTGCGCAGAGCACTTACAATAAAAGACTTAAAAAGTTCCATTCACTATGCCTCACCATTTACTAGCAATTTCAATGATTCAACACTCTACTCTGAAAATATGTTTTGATAAAGTAGTCAACAGTTTTGTGCAAAAGACAAAAAAAGGTTTTGAACTATGTTTATTATTTCTGTTTGTATCATAAAGCATAAGATTTTTAAGAAACAAATACTACAACAATAAAATTCATATTTTTAATTACACCTCAAGAAAAACACCCATAAAAATACATTAAATTAAAAGTACTTCTAATGCTAAAAGCTGTGAAATACTTAATGGTTACAAAATTAATTAAAACAAATAAATGCATGTATATTTATGCTTATGCAGTATTTCAGCTACCAATATTAATTAATTGTTTCAACATGCAAGACTTTTTAATGAATAATTGTTGTATTTCCACAGACTCCCAATGATACTGACTTAAAACACAGAATGTCTATAAAAGTAATGCATAATACAATACAAAAAATATACAATCCATGTGTATTATCCTAAAGTTCTGATCAACCAAATTTTTTTTTATTATATTCTAAAAGAAAAAACTGTAACACTTAACATTTTGCAAAACATAAATAACATAAAAGACCACTTATATAAATTGTTTATTAATATTTTATGTTTAATTAAAAGTAATGCCTACTAATCCAGTGCATGCAGCTTAGCCAAACACTGGTCTTATTAATTTTATTAAGGGTCAAAAATAACATTATATATGGAATCGGTGGCAGATTTAGAGCTCATGGGGATCTATGCATACATTTTATTAAGGCCTTAATATTTTGCCCAAAAAATTATTTTAACAGGCTCAAAAAAAGGACATTATAATAATTCTTTACATTTATATAGTACTTTTCTCAATAGTCAAAGGGGTACCATACAGGGAAGAGCCAGGACCGAACCCATGATTTCCTTACTGCTAAGCAGCAAGACCACCATTTAATCTAACAAGTTTCCATCCAGTTTTTTGCGACGTTTTGTTATCGACAAACAGAATATACGTAAAAAAAATGTGCGAAATTTGCTGTCTCCAGCCTGTTTCCATCAAACTGGCTTTTTATCGATAAAATGGTGTGCGTGATGACGTCATCCCCCCCAAAACGAACTGTCGCATAACTTTTGTTGTATCGCGAAAAAAATCTGCCCTTGAGCCGTTTCCATACATAATTTTGTGTATGTCGCAAATTATCTACCTTTTGTTTTCCACGTTACACCCCCTCCACTAAACAAAGAAATGGAGAGATTATTCAGTTTTTTGAAATTTGCCAGCTTACTGTTATTTCATTTTCACAAATAATTGGAATTGTACATAATATCCGAAGACGACAGCAGAATGAAGCAGTTGCTTGTCTGATAGCCCTAGAGCTCGAAGAAAATACCCCAGTGCGACGAAACCCACGGGTATGGGAGAGACGAAGGAATAAGACCTTCTGGGAGGAGGTGGTGGAGAGACACTTAACAGAAAATCTCTGGCTGCAACATTTTATAATGACACGGCCGACGTTTGAGATGTTGTGTGGATTCATCAGTCCTGATGTTGCGCCCATCACAGGTTGCCACCGACCACCGGTTCCAACCCAAAAGCGGATTGCCATCGCCCTTTACAAGCTGGCAACCTGCGCCGAGTATAGAGTAGTTGGAGAAACTTTTGGGGTTAGTAAAACTACCGTCCATCGATGTGTATATGCTGTGTGCACCGCTATTAAAGAAAAATTAATGCGGCGTTATATCAGACTTCCGACTGTAGCGGAGGCCAATAAAATTGCATACCGCAATTCCTTGGTGCATCTTGTGCCACAGATTTACGGTGCGCTGGATGGCACGCATGTGCCTATTCTTCCCCCGACGGAAGGCTACCGCGATTACATTAATCGCAAAGGGTGGCCATCTATTGTTCTCCAGGCCCTTGATGACAGGTGCATGATACGAGACATTTGCGTTGGCACTCCTGGAAGTGCCCATGATGCAGCTGTGTTTGCAGCATCGGATCTGTACAGGTGAGCCTACCTTTCAACATCCCTTCACAGTGCGATAACAACGAATTAACCTGCTTCCCTTAAGGTTTTTAATTAAAACTGAAATTTGAATTAATACAAAATAACGACGTTTAATCAAAAAAAAAACTCTCTTCATCAGACCATGCGAACTGCTCCGCCATTCTCGTTTTGATTGCACGTGATGAAAATGTGACACATTTATTTGCGTTAAAGCCTTTTTTTCCGACAAAAACTGTTTCCAATGTAGTTTTTGCGACATCTGAAGTATCGATATGGAATTTATGCGCTAAAGTTAAACGGAAAAATATTATGTCGACATGTACAACATTTTATCGATAATTAGCATTTCCATCAGCTATATCGGTAAAAAAAATTGAAGCGCTAAATATTTTTTCGCAAAAACTCCTTGGATGGAAACCTAATGTTTCTTTAGATTTTAAACACACTCTTGTCCAGTGGTTCTCAGACTCAATGACTCAGTTGTGGGAATTCCGTGTTGCTGCAGGTTTTTGTTTTAATCAAGTTATGTTTTTTACATGTACTCCTAGCCCAATGAAGCAGACTGTTATTTCCCAGTTTTTATAAGGAAGAAATAATTAAACTAAGATTGGTAATTTTTTTTATTAGACCATATCAAGCACTTATGTATTTTACATAGGATTCATTTAGTGTTCTTTTTTTCAGTTTTAACAGTTTTCATTCTTCATTATTTACTAATGAACATATTAGTGGGGCTGATACTGAAGTAGTTAAAGACCAGTGTTTGGCTAAGCTGCATGCAGTGGATTAGCAGGCATTACCACAGGGGATGCACAAACCACTGTTTCTTCGTGCCAGTCCCAAGCCCGGATAAATGGGGAGGGTTACGTCAGGAAGAGCATCCTGTGCAAAATTTTGCCAA
Organism: Erpetoichthys calabaricus; assembly: GCF_900747795.2. NCBI lineage: Eukaryota > Metazoa > Chordata > Cladistia > Polypteriformes > Polypteridae > Erpetoichthys > Erpetoichthys calabaricus. The sequence goes on from NC_041395.2 coordinate 153,155,260, forward strand.
ATCAATATGCGGACAACAATACAAATTTCCATATTGGATCGGTCAAACCCCAGGTTAACAACAACCTCCACCTGTACTGTTAGCCAACAGGGTGCTGGCGGAAATTGGGCTATCGTTGGCCAAAGAAGAAAGAGAAGGAGAAGAAGAGGGGTGAGATGTGTCCAGAGGCAGGAGGAGAGGAGGAAAGTAAAGAGAGTTGAACTGAGAGTAGGGACTTTGAATGTTAGCAGTATGACTGCTAAGGGGAGACAGTCAGCAGATATGATGGAGAGAAGGAAGGTTGATATATTGTGTGTGCAAGAGACTAAATGGAAGGAGAGTAAGGCCAGGTGGATTGGAGGTGGATTCAAATTGTTCTATCATGGTGTGGATGGGAGGAGAAATGGGGTAGGAATTATTCTGAAGGAACAGTATGTCAAGAGTGTTTTGGAGGTGAAAAGCGTGTCAGGCAGAGTAATGATTATGAATCTGGAAATTGGGGGCGTGATGATGAATGTTGTTAGAGCATATGTACCGCAAGTTGGGTGGGCAATAAGTGAGAAAGAAGATTTTTGGAGTGAGTTGGATGAAGTGATGAACAGTGTACCCAAGGGACAGAAAGTGGTGATTGGAGCGGATTTCAATGGGCATGTTGGTGAAGGGAACAGAGGAGACGAGGAGGTGATGGGTAGGTATGGTGTCAAGAAGAGGAATGAAGAAGGTCAGAGGATAGTGGATTTTGCCAAAAGGATGGACATGGCTGTGGTGAATGCGTATTTTAAGAAGAGGGAGGAACACAGGGTTACGTACAAGAGTGGAAGAAGATGCACACAGGTAGATTACATCCTATGCAGAAGAGTTGATCTGAAGGAGATTGAAGACTGCAAAGTGAGTGGTGGCAGGGGAAAGTGTAGTTAAGCAGCATAGGATGGTGGTCTGTAGGATGACGTTGGAGACCAAGAAGAGGAAGAGAGTGAGGGCAGAGCCAAGGATCAAATGGTGGAAGTTGAAAAAAGGAAGACTGTAAGGTTGAGTTTAGGGAGGAGGTGAGACAGGCACTGGGTGGCAGTGAAGAGTTACCAGACAGCTGGGAAACTACAGTAGATGTAAGTAAGGGTGACAGCAAGAAGGGTGCTTGGTGTGACATCTGGAAAGAGGAAGGAGGAAAAGGAATCCTGGAGGTGGAATGAGGAAATACAGGAGAGTATACAGAGGAAGAGCATGGCAAAGAAGAAGTGGGATAGTCAGAGAGATGCAGAAAGTAGACAAGAGTACAAGGAGATAAGGCGCAAGGTAAAGAGAGAGGTGGCGAACGCTAAAGAAAAGGCATATGATGAGTTGTATGAGAGGTTGGACACTAAGGAGGGAGAAAAGGACCTGTACCAATTGGCTAGACAGAGGGACCGAGCTGGGAAAGATGTGCAGCAGGTTAGGGTGATAAAGGATAAAGATGGCAACGTACTCACAAGCGAGGAGAGTGTGTTGAGCAGATGGAAAGAGTACATTGAGAGGCTGATGAATGAAGAGAACGAGAGAGAGAAGAGGTTGAATGATGTGGAGATAGTGAATCAGGAAGAGAAACGGATTAGCAAGGAGGAAGTAAAGACAGCAATGAAGAGGATGAAAAATGGAAAGGCCATTGGTCCAGATGACATACCTATGGAAGCATGGAGGTGTTTAGGAGAGATGGTAGTGGAGTTTTTAACCAGATTGTTTAATGGAATCTTGGAAAGTGAGAGGATGCCTGAGGAGTGGAAAAGAAGTGTACTGGTGCCGATATTTAAGAATAAGGGGTATGTGCAGGACTGCAATAACTACAGGGGAATAAAATTGATGAGCCACAGCATGAACTTATGGAAAAGAGTAGTGGAAGCTAGGTTAAGAAGTGAGGTGATGATTAGTGAGCAGCAGTATGGTTTCATGCCAAAAAAGAGCACCAGAGATGCAATGTTTGCTCTGAGGATGTTGATGGAGAAGTATAGAGAAGGCCAGAAGGAGTTGCATTGCATCTTTGTGGACCTGGAGAAAGCATATGACAGGGTGCCTCGAGAGGAGTTGTGATATTGTATGAGGAAGTCGGGAGTGGCAGAGAAGTATGAAAGAGTTGTACAGGATATGTACGAGGGAAGTGTGACTGTGGTGAGGTCTGCGGTAGGAGTGACAGATGCATTTAAGGTGGAGATGGGATTACATCAGGGATTGGCTCTGAGCCCTTTCTTATTTGCAATGGTGATGGACTGGTTGACAGACGAGATTAGACAGGAATCCCCGTGGACTATGATGTTTGCTGATTACATTGTGATCTTTAGTGATAGTAGGGAGCAGGTTGAGGAGACCTTAGAGAGGTGGAGATATGCTCTAGAGAGGAGAGGAATGAAGGTCAGTAGGAACAAGACAGAATTCATGTGTGTAAATGAGAGGGAGATCCGTGGAATGGTGAGGATGCAGAGAGTAGAGTTGGCGAAGGTGGATGAGTTTAAATACTTGGGATCAACAGTACAGAGTAATGGAGATTGTGGAAGAGAGGTGAAAAAGAGAGTGCAGGTAGGGTGAAATGGGTGGAGAAGAGTGTCAGGAGTAATTTGTGACAAACGGGTATCAACAAGAGTGAAAAGGAAGGTCTACAGGACGGTAGTGAGACCAGCTATGTTATATGGTTTGGAGACGGTGGCACTGACCAGAAAGCAGGAGACAGAGCTGGAGGTGGCAGAGTTAAAGATGCTAAGATTTGCACTGGGTGTGATGAGGATGGATAGGATTAGAAATTAGTACATTAGAGGGTCAGCTCAAGTTGGACGGTTGGGAGACAAAGTCAGAGAGGTGAGATTGCTTTGGTTTGGACATTTGCAGAGGAGACATGCTGGGTATATTGGGAGAAGGATGCTAAGGATAGAGCTGCCAGGGAAGTGGAAAAGAGGAAGGCCTAAGAGAAGGTTTATGGATGTGGTGAGAGAGGACATGCCGGTGATGGGTGTAAGAGAACAAGATGCAGAGGACAGAAAGATATGGAGTGGCAACCCCTAACAGGAGCAGCTGAAAGAAGAAGAATAAAATTACATATTACACCCTTGCTCTTAGTTTAAGAATAAAGAGTGTTTAAACAACAGTTTTAGTTTTATTTGTGCAACTCTGGACCCAATATCAGATGATTAATATAATTAATACCAGAACAGTAAAATTTCTTGCAGCCAGAGGCAACAGCAGCCGGAAGTACGAATCACTGAGGTTTCTATGTAAAAATAACAGTGATACCATTTAAAATTTGAACAGTAAAATTTATTTCAAACAACAGGAGCAAGAAGGATGAATTCAATGAGGCTCTGTCCCCACAAACCCAGGGACAGATGATAGACCCATCTTGTCCCTGAAATCGGCAGTAGGGGGCTGGAAATCTCCAGTCATCCAGGTATCATTCATTTTTATGAACACCAGACTGTCTACAGAATTGCAGAGTAATGACAGCTAGGAATCTGCTAGTTAAGGATGCTCCAACTCACCAGCTGACAAAAGGAGCAATGTCCATCAGCCAATAAGGCAGAAGCTGTAGCGCCAACAACTTTGCCAGATGCCCACTTAGACACTGTTTGGGGGTGGCTGGGCGGGAGTGGTTTTCAGGCTCCAGCATCTAGGTGATGGAGCACTGGCCGCTGTATACTAACAGGAGGGGTGGGGAAGGCGTGGAAGAGGAATAACTGCATATCGGCCATTCCAGCTGTTCTGAAGGTGAGTACTGGCTTCTACTTGCAGACTCTTAGCCTGTATTATATAATCATTATATATATATATATATATATATATTATATTATATATATCCAACATTGGCTTCTAACAGGTCTGTGATGCTATGCTGGCTTAGAAAAGCATCATGGGGTGCTAGGGTAAAAAAGTTTGCTTACTAATTCCGTATTATCTCTTAAAAATTACTCCTATCTAGAATGCAGAAAGTTTAATAATAAATTCTGCTGGGTGGAATGTTAAGATGCTCAATCACAATCTTAAGGGGGAATAATGTTTTCACATCTTTCCTCCTTAAGGACAGATAAAGCATTTATGTAGGTCACTTACATAAATGGTGAGTTAAAAATGTAAACTAGATAAGTCTCAAGTTAATGACTTATTAACACACTCTGCACAGAGGTAGAAAAACCCCTGATGCTCCAAGAAATTCAAGATGTTACAAACTCATTGCAGAGCAGGGAGAGCTGAAGGCCAAAATGCTTTCCAGCAGAATTCTATAGAAATGTCCCCTGCTAAATTTGCACTGTTAATATCGGCAATGAATGTGAAAACTAGAAAACATAACATTTGACCCATAATGCTACACCAGGTGTCAATAACTACCTTTCCAAAGAAAAATAAAAACCAATCTGAGTGCATATCATTCTGGGTAATGATCTTAAAGATCATGCTGAAAATGAAAACTAGCTAAAAGAACAGGGAAACTACTACTTTTACACTACTTCTAGATCAAACTAGGTTTATCAAAAGTTTCAAATGTTTGATGATTGTTTATTATAACTAAGTTATTTCCTTTTATTATCTGAGTCTCGAGATGGTATTTCTGAATGCAGAAACAGCTTTTGATGAGTATTGAATGGAATTATCTATTTTACTACATTGCAAACATTTTCTCATAGATTAAATTATTTCACTCTAGTACAGACGCTTCAATTCATATAAAGATATGACCATCTCATATTGAATGTGGATCCAGACACAGATACCCATTATCACCAATACCTTTTTAGATTACTTTTGAACCACTAGCTATTCATCTTAAGATGCAATCCAAAATAAACGGGGTCATATGGGATTGGCTTAAACAAAAATTATACTGTACTTCTATGATAATGTATAGCGCTCTATAAAGTATCTGAGAGCTAATCTCTCCACTGCTATTATGAGATCATTGGATTGACATAATATATAAATAAATATATTGTTTCAGTTATATACATACTGTATTCACTAATCTATTATCCAAAAATATCAACTCATTTGTAACTTGTAATTTGTAAAGGATTTCAAAATGGCCATGATTTGACAAACCTAATTTAAATAGACCTAAAGAAGGTGATGGCATGGCTCTACCTTTCTGTTTAATTACTAGACTTCAAATATTCGTACACTGATACTTGGGTAGGAAGAAGAAGTGAATTAAAACATCCCTGTCTGGCTGGTAATTGCAATGCAACTGTGAAAATTTGTGATCAGTGGTTGGCAATAGCTGTTGACTTACCAATAAATACATACATTTACAAAAGAAAAGAAAATGGCACTAATAAACAAACAATGAAATAAAGTGAAGAACATCTTTTTATAACACAAAAATAATGAAAACATACAAACTTTAAATTGAATTGCAATAAAACTCTATTCGCAAAAAGATATATACAGTATATATATATACTATATACTATATATACATATACAGTGCATCCGGAAAGTATTCACAGCGCATCACTTTTTCCACATTTTGTTATGTTACAGCCTTATTCCAAAATGGATTAAATTCATTTTTTTCCTCAGAATTCTACACACAACACCCCATAATGACAACGTGAAAAAAGTTTACTTGAGATTTTTGCAAATTTATTAAAAATAAAAAAATTGAGAAAGCACATGTACATAAGTATTCACAGCCTTTGCCATGAAGCTCAAAATTGAGCTCAGGTGCATCCTGTTTCCCCTGATCATCCTTGAGATGTTTCTGCAGCTTAATTGGAGTCCACCTGTGGTAAATTCAGTTGATTGGATATGATTTGGAAAGGCACACACCTGTCTATATAAGGTCCCACAGTTGACAGTTCATGTCAGAGCACAAACCAAGCATGAAGTCGAAGGAATTGTCTGTAGACCTCTGAGACAGGATTGTCTCGAGGCACAAACCTGGGGAAGGTTACAGAAAAATTTCTGCTGCTTTGAAGGTCCCAATGAGCACAGTGGCCTCCATCATCCGTAAGTGGAAGAAGTTCAAAACCACCAGGACTCTTCCTAGAGCTGGCTGGCCATCTAAACTGAGCGATCGGGGGAGAAGGGCCTTAGTCAGGGAGGTGACCAAGAACCCGATGGTCACTCTGTCAGAGGTCCAGAAGTCCTCTGTGGAGAGAGGAGAACCTTCCAGAAGGACAACCATCTCTGCAGCAATCCACCAATCAGGCCTGTATGGTAGAGTGGCCAGACGGAAGCCACTCCTTAGTAAAAGGCACATGGCAGCCCACCTGGAGTTTTCCAAAAGGCACCTGAAGGACTCTCAGACCATGAGAAAGAAAATTCTCTGGTCTGATGAGACAAAGATTGAACTCTTTGGTGTGAATGCCAGGTGTCACGTTTGGAGGAAACCAGGCACCGCTCATCACCAGGCCAATACCATCCCTACAGTGAAGCATGGTGGTGGCAGCATCATGCTGTGGGGATGTTTTTCAGCAGCAGGAACTGGGAGACTAGTCAGGATAAAGGGAAAGATGACTGCAGCAATGTACAGAGACATCCTGGATGAAAACCTGCTCCAGAGCACTCTTGACCTCATACTAGGGCAACGGTTCATCTTTCAGCAGGACAAAGACCCTAAGCACACAGCCAAGATATCAAAGGAGTGGCTTCAGGACAACTCTGTGAATGTTCTTGAGTGGCCCAGCCAGAGCCCAGACTTGAATCCGATTGAACATCTCTGGAGAGATCTTAAAATGGCTGTGCACCGATGCTTCCCATCCAAGCTGATGGAGCTTGAGAGGTATTGCAAAGAAGAATGGGTGAAACTGGCCAAGGATAGGTGTGCCAAGCTTGTGGCATATTCAAAAAGACTTGAGGCTGTAATTGCTGCCAAAGGTGCATCAACAAAGTATTGAGCAAAGGCTGTGAATACTTATGTACATGTGATTTCTCAGTTTTTTTATTTGTAATAAATTTGCAAAAACCTCAACTAAACTTTTTTCACGTTGTCATTATGGGGTGTTATGTGTAGAATTCTGAGGAAAAAAATGAATTTAATCCATTTTGGAATAAGGCTGTAACATAACAAAATGTGGAAAAAGTGATGGGCTGTGAATACTTTCCGGATGCACTGTATATATATATATATATATATATATATATATATATATATATATATATATATATATATATATATATATATGCATATATATATTTATACTAGCAGAATGTACCCGGTGTTGCCCAGGAATCTATAACTGGTGAATTTCCAAAATGAAAGAAACAGAACATGGAAATCGAACAAACATTTTTCTGATTGACATTTTATTGTAATAGTTAATATAAGTGGTCATTTTAAAGGCTCTAGATACACTATATTTTTTGTTATGTCTTGGGGTTCTGAAAATGAACAAATTGTGAGGATTGCCCACTATAGAACATGCTACGTAGAGTTGTCCGTGTGAAAAGTATGGATTTTCCAAATTTATGCCTTTAACTTTGATTGATTGCCCTTCAGCCTTATTGTAGAGGTTTGAAATCAAAGGGTAAATCATTCGGAATCAGCGGAATTCTTGGTATGAAAACATGTTGACGTCTTGTGCAATGTTTGAGACGGCCTTGAACTAGACTTTTTTGTAGCAGCGGAAGTGGACTTTCTAATGGTATGTCTTTTTTTTGGTGGCATGGGTATATTAGCGAAAAGCAGGACAATTATAATGTGTCACATGGTATTATGTATGGAATAAGCATCAGAGTGAGATGAATGTACGTTATTTACAATACGTCAGAAAGCGAACAAATAGCACCAGTCAGTCAGAAAGACCAAGACTGAAATCTTACTGTGAGTCGGAAAGCGAGCAAATAGCACCACAAATACGGAAAGCCAGTCACGTGCACTGGGTCATTCACGTTTCACACAAACATACCCCATGACCTCCTCCTGATCACAAAGCAGCCCCATGCCCAGTTTGGTGGCGATCGGACGCCCGCTGCAGATTTGTATGGTGGACAAACAAACATATACTCTGCTTTATATATTAGATATATTTAGAGAGAGAGGATATATATACAGTATATATACTAGAAAAATACCCGCGCTTCGCAGCGGCGAAGTACTGCTTTAAAATTTTTATTAAGAAGAAAAGTAAACCTTTTTAAACTGAGGGAAAATATACCAATAATTATTTGTTAAGGATCTCTTTGTATACCACGTTGTCAGTTCGGCCCTCCGGTTATAAATATGACCAAGCTGTGCGCTGAGCTTACTCTTGAGCATGCAATGTATAGTTGGCCATGTGAAAAGCAATCTTGCCTCAAATCAATGCCAACCTTTTGTGGGGTCAAACTCAAATCGTCACCTGTGTATCTAAGATGTTTAAGAGGCATTGGCGGTTGTCCAAAGGTGTAAAATATTTGGACATTTTGGTACACTTGAAAGCGACAACCGAACAATTCAGCGGCAGCCATCAACTCACATGCAGAACCATAGGTGAAGGGCTTAAGCTTTTCACTCTTATAGTGCTCCTGTGTAGTATAATTATCTCCTGTACCGTCATCAGTCCACACCTTGAACCTGTCCCAGTCATTCAATACATAAGACACAATGTTCCTCCGGATATCAAGAGTGAGCCTGATATGACCGTGCAATATGTAACACAGAGAATGGAAAAGGCAGTCGCCATCTCCGGGCATGGAAACCACTCGGTAAGTGACAGTTCTTTGATCAATGGTGACCACCTCGATATACATGTTAATGGGGGTATGGTTGGAATGATAAAGGAAATGGGTACCTGAACAATGTAAACTAAGTCTAAAATACCTACACAATAACTATAATCATAATAAACGAACAATAAAACAGCACAGAGGCCGTGGATTAAACAAAAAGGCTGCAGTTATCAGCAGGGAGACGTGTATACCTTGGCGAAGCAAGGAAGAGAATGAACAGACCGGAGCGATAGATGGCCTTATATAGGCAGGCAGCCAACTACGTGGGAGGCTTGGGGATGAGGGACCCAACGCCGCCTCACACGGCGACCGAGCTGCAGGCTATGGATGTATATATGTACGTAAGTATGATTCAGTTAGCGTTGGGAACCCGCAAACCAAATTTCTTGAAGATGGGACCATAAGTAACAAAGACCATTGGAAAGTTCAATATGGCGGCCGACAGTGGCGTCATACCACCGAAATAATTACGTACATCGGTTTCGGTTAGCACAGGGAAGCCGCCTACCAAATTTCGTGAAGATGGGGCCATAAATAAGAAAGTTTAACATGGCGGACGCTGTCAACCGTTGTCGACCGTTATGACCGTTACGCGTTGAATTTCGAAATGAAACCTGCTTAACTTTTGTAAGTAAGCTGTGTGAAAGGGTGCTTCCTGGACACAGACAGGCAGACACGTTTCCAATCATCACCCCACGTTTATTTACACTTATCTATTATTTACAAAGTCCTTACTTGCACCACACCAAACCCTCCCGCAGTCTCCCGAAGTCCAGGCTCTCAACAGCCACTTTCTTCTTCACACACAACACACTCGGGCCTCTCCTCGCCCCCTCTGCATCAGCCTTGTCCTCCTCCTACCCGACTCCAGCCTTGATTGCAGGGCGGCGGCTCCTTAAACAGGTAGCTGGGTGTGGCTCGCAATCAGCCACCTGCCACAGCTGTAAGGAATGAGCCTGCCAAATTTCAGCCTTCTACCTACACGGGAAGTTAGAGAATTAGTGATGAATGAGTCAGTGAGGGCTTTGCCTTTTATTAGTATAGATATATACTGTATATTGTTGCGGGCGGCCTGGCTCCATGCCTGGCTGGGACGCCTCTTCACTGTATATTCAGGGGGAACAGCCCTGAACGGTGCAATACCTCGCCCTGGATGCTGGATGGCCGCCCTCCTGGGTTGGAGCGGTGCCTCGGTTTCCTGCAGGGCTCCATGGGAATTGGAGTTGGGTGCAGCCCTGTTGGTTGCAGCCCAAGGTTGCCTAGGAGGAGTGGTGGTGGAAGAAAAGAGAGGAGTGTGGTGTTTTGGTGTGTTTGTATTACACTTGGGACTGTGTTATGCCTGTGGGGTTCACGGGGAAGACGTGCCCCAAATATGAAGAAAAATAAAAGTTTTCTTGGTTTTTATACATGCCTCCGTGTCCATCTGTGTCGGGTCAGGTGCCTACAGTGGTGTGAAAAACTATTTGCCCCCTTCCTGATTTCTTATTCTTTTGCATGTTTGTCACACAAAATGTTTCTGATCATCAAACACATTTAACCATTAGTCAAATATAACACAAGTAAACACAAAATGCAGTTTTTAAATGATGGTTTTTATTATTTAGGGAGAAAAAAAATCCAAACCTACATGGCCCTGTGTGAAAAAGTAATTGCCCCCTTGTTAAAAAATAACCTAACTGTGGTGTATCACACCTGAGTTCAATTTCCGTAGCCACCCCCAGGCCTGATTACTGCCACACCTGTTTCAATCAAGAAATCACTTACATAGGAGCTGCCTGACACAGAGAAGTAGACCAAAAGCACCTCAAAAGCTAGACATCATGCCAAGATCCAAAGAAATTCAGGAACAAATGAGAACAGAAGTAATTGAGATCTATCAGTCTGGTAAAGGTTATACAGCCATTTCTAAAGCTTTGGGACTCCAGCGAACCACAGTGAGAGCCATTATCCACAAATGGCAAAAACATGGAACAGTGGTGAACCTTCCCAGGAGTGGCCGGCCGACCAAAATTACCCCAAGAGCGCAGAGACGACTCATCCGAGAGGTCACAAAAGACCCCAGGACAACGTCTAAAGAACTGCAGGCCTCACTTGCCTCAATTAAGGTCAGTGTTCACGACTCCACCATAAGAAAGAGACTGGGCAAAAACGGCCTGCATGGCAGATTTCCAAGACGCAAACCACTGTTAAGCAAAAAGAACATTAGGGCTCGTCTCAATTTTGCTAAGAAACATCTCAATGATTGCCAAGACTTTTGGGAAAATACCTTGTGGACTGAGGAGACAAAAGTTGAACTTTTTGGAAGGCAAATGTCCCGTTACATCTGGCGTAAAAGGAACACAGCATTTCAGAAAAAGAACATCATACCAACAGTAAAATATGGTGGTGGTAGTGTGATGGTCTGGGGTTGTTTTGCTGCTTCAGGACCTGGAAGGCTTGCTGTGATAGATGGAACCATGAATTCTACTGTCTACCAAAAAATCCTGAAGGAGAATGTCCGGCCATCTGTTCGTCAACTCAAGCTGAAGCGATCTTGGGTGCTGCAACAGGACAATGACCCAAAACACACCAGCAAATCCACCTCTGAATGGCTGAAGAAAAACAAAATGAAGACTTTGGAGTGGCCTAGTCAAAGTCCTGACCTGAATCCAATTGAGATGCTATGGCATGACCTTAAAAAGGCGGTTCATGCTAGAAAACCCTCAAATAAAGCTGAATTACAACAATTTTGACTCATTGCAAGTTATCGCAAACGCTTGATTGCAGTTATTGCTGCTAAGGGTGGCCCAACCAGTTATTAGGTTCAGGGGGCAATTACTTTGTCACACAGGGCCATGTAGGTTTGGATTTTTTTTTTCTCCCTAAATAATAAAAACCACCATTTACAAACTGCATTTTGTGTTTACTTGTGTTATATTTGACTAATGGTTAAATGTGTTTGATGATCAGAAACATTTTGTGTGACAAACATGCAAAAGAATAAGAAATCAGGAAGGGGGCAAATAGTTTTTCACACCACTGTATATAGTGCCTTTGTTACAATATATACTGTATGTATATAAATAATTTTCACTCACAGTACCATGGATCTCCAGGTTCTTATAAGACAAATGCACACATAATACAGACCATTTCCTGTAACATTCAAACTTAAAACAGCATCATAATGGTACTCTATTTGAACTCAGTTTTAAATTACATGATTTAATAGAATGCTACTTAAAAACACATATTTTATGCATGCTACAAAGATGTGCAATTATGTTCTATCATTTCTGTTATTTTTGAATATGGTATATTGGTACAGAAATATTTCATACACAAAATTGTGATCACTTTAATCAAGAAATCAAAAATAAAAAATGCTCAGATTTTCAAAACAGTTAACCAAGTCCTCAAATTCACCTGTATATTACACAATGCACACATTTTCTAACTTCTTATACTAAGACCAGCAGTTATACACCAGCAATTTCTGGAAGTTACTTTTGAAGAGTAATGTTAGTGACTTGGTATATTTTATTGCATATTAATTTTGTGTTGATTAATTTTTACTATTTGTTGTTCTGGTTTTATTTTTGATGGTAAGTATTTCATTGCAGTATAAATAATGCAACTGCAAGTCTTATTTTGTGTCTTTCACTTATTTTGAAATATTGGTATTAGTTTTAAATACTTATGTTAGGCTTTTCAAAAGCATTTTTAAAAATGTCAGATAACAGATTATGAACAGGGTAAACTCGAAAAAAAAAAGACTTGTTTTGAAAGTAAGTGAGCATTTTTGAGGCTTTCTTAGAGGGTGTTAACAGAATTTATTTAGGCATAATATTGAGAGATTTCAGGTTGTTTTGGAAATTATGAAGGTGCCACTGTATAATTTATTCTAATGTAACACAATTATTACAAGTCATTGAACACATTATTGAAATACATTCAGTTATAGTTTTGCATAGCTTCCCACTTCTAACCTTCACAAATGCAGTAGTTTACAAAGATCACATTGTCTTTTTAGTAGTGTCTTCTACAGAACTATCAATCACATGTGCATATGATGCCCATTTCCTTGGCTTGATTTGATCATTTTTCTTCATTTTTTTGTCGCTTAATTTCAGAACTGAGAAATATTTGTTATACGTAACTCTATTATTTTTTCAGGAATAATTAAACTTAAAACCTAAAGTAAAAAGGAAATAAAACCAAACTGTATTATGTTTCTGAGAATAATAACACCAGGCGGTGCACAATTGCTGAAAACCTCTGAACTTCCGTCTAGAAACTGCTGGTTTACAACTGCTGACATAGACCTACAGTGACATGTAGTGCTGGACCTCAGAAAGTTAATGATATTGGGCTAATTACAAGATTCTTTCAGAGTTTCACCACTGATTCAAAATCGCATAATGTGTTCCAAATGAGTAATGAAAGTTTATGGTTACTTTGGTAGTGCATAAGTTCAACACAATTGAACCCTCCGCCTAACAATGTTGGCACAGGGACCAGATCCAGCAACATTTGAAACAGGTTTATTAATGAATACAACACAATATTTTTAGTAAATTATTATAAAATTTTATTATAAAATTCTTTCCAAATACTCATAGAATTTCTGGATGTATTGTTGTACTCTTCATTTTCTGTATAATCTCCACCATCTTCAACAGCTTTGCATGAACGTGTATCCCCTTCTTGTATAAGTCTGAATGTTGCAGTCAAAGGCACTTCTTTTTTTTTTTTCAAATACCTCCTCATCAATCCAAAACCTTTTCCAACAGATGTCATCTTTGAAGGCTCCAAAGATATGTAAATCTGAGAGAGTGAAACATGGACTATAGAGTACAATTTACTTAAGTTTTGTGTCTGTTCCAGTTCAAAGTGATGGATCCATTTTTCATCTTTGGTGATGATGAATGACAAATATCTTTGATCTTCAGTTTTTAGATTGCCAGTTAGGCTTTGTGGAACCCAATCACTTTGGAATATTTAAGGCATCAATAATTAACCCAAAAGGGCCACCCAAGCCCATGCTATTTTATTTATTATTATTATTAGTATTATTATTATTATCATTATTATCTTAGCAATTTGAGAGAAAAAAAATGCAGACCCCCCCCCCCCGATATTTTCATCATATCAAGGACTACTGTTGCCATCAAGTAGCAGAATTGTGCTGGGGCTTATGGAATGATGTCTTGATCAGCATGCACAAAGCTTAAATAGGAGCAATGACTAAAGCAGGATTTCATCAAAGACCACAGCTGCTGCGTTTTTTTTTTCTCAACCACTCTGTTTAACAATTTTATTGCCTTGCCAGATTACAGTTTTCGTCTAAGGGTATATATTTTTGTGTCATCATAATTCTTTTTAGCCATTTTGCATATTGAAAAGACACTTTCCCACCATTTATTTTTATCTGGACCATTTTCCGAGAAATGTATGGTTCCAAAAGGAGTGTAAAGTACAGTGTTGCCAAGCCTTCAGGAAGCAAGGTTCCATTCTTTACACCGCTGAAAATAAAAAATTCGAAAGGTAAATAATTTTTTAAATGAGTTTTGAAACTGTGAAATCCCATGTAAAAGGAATTTTAGCATAAATTTCGCAAAATTGTATATGAAGGTAAATGCAGCTATTCTGCTTATCACTGCCTTTCATATTTTGCGATTTTATATTTTATATAACCTACAGTGTGAGATTGGCCGCCAGACACTGATTAAATAAGTTTTAAAATAGAAAATGGTAATGTCCGCTTATATATATTGCTACTAAGTTCGCAATTCCTAGCGACATTTGGCATTTCATGCTTTTTGCGGTATGTCATGTTCATGCATGACAAGAAAAACATTTAGCAAACGAAAAATAAATGCAAATTATGCAATAATTGCTATGGTACAATGAAACAAAATGAAGTACACTTTTTTTCTATAGTGCATGCTGAGTTGCTCTTGTTCAGAAGATGACAGAAAGAACCACTGAGGATGGCATTTTTTGAGTGTATAGTGGCAGTGCTGTGCAAAAAAGGTAAGGACATAGTCAGAGAGAACTGAACTGATGTCACCCAGAAGTGCTCTGCTTTGCAGTGCTTGCAGGCAGCCCCTGTACCCCCAAGTATTAGAGTTGTCTGACTGGTCATGGTGTAGAAAAGGGAGCTATTTCTGAGGACCTTTGAAAACTTGGCATTGTGTGTTCATGGCTGACCACCTGTAGTTAACACAGTGCAAAATGTGTGACCTGGAATGGATTGTGGTTTGATTCCACAACAAAAGAAGCCAAAACAAGTGAGTAGAAGTAACTGTGACTGCTTGTGACTGACTACTCCACCACAAGAAATTCAGATGCAGCCAAAAATGCATTTAACTCCACAATACCGATTTGAGGGCCTCCTGTGCATGTACTAGAACAGTGATCACCAGCCTTTTCAGCCATAAGAGTACCTTTTGAAATCAAAACAAATCAATGGTCTACAGTCATAAATGCCAGATCTAGGATATCCAGAATAGGTATGCATTTAGCCAATTCTCTAGTCAAATAACAATTGAAAATGACTGTCAAAGACAAAGTAAAAAAAAAACTTCTTAGGTTTATAACTAATAAAGCTGACTTCAGCAAGCAATTACTGTAGCTGTGTTGCAGCATGTTCTTTGGAGGTATGACTCTCATGTTCTGACTGCTAGAGCTGATACAAGGCAGGAGTTTCTTGTGCCACTATAATCTGACTGAACTGGTATGACAGGCAAAGCTCCCTCATTCTTTTAGCATTTTGAAAACTACACTCATCCACTTTTCTCAAATATTTAATTTATTCTTAATAACTGCCTTACTACCATTATCTGAGCTTTGGATTTCTGAGATGGTGAGCCAAGACCCCCATCTGAACCCAAAGTTGATTGCCCCTACAACTGCAACTGTGTATAGAAAAAATAAATCTTTATTTTAATAAAAGATTATAACAACAACATCAACAACATTTATTTATATAGCACATTTTCATACAAATGATGTAGCTCAAAGTGCAAATGATAAAACACAGATACACAGACACTGGCTATTGTGCATCATTTACTTCCATATTCAATTTCAGCTACAATTTCCATTTGAAATAATAAATACCAATATATATAAGCATGCCATGAGGTCGCCTT
This sequence comes from Erpetoichthys calabaricus, assembly GCF_900747795.2. Taxonomy (NCBI): domain Eukaryota; kingdom Metazoa; phylum Chordata; class Cladistia; order Polypteriformes; family Polypteridae; genus Erpetoichthys; species Erpetoichthys calabaricus. The sequence continues at coordinate 153,171,036 of NC_041395.2, forward strand.
CCAGGCTCATCCAAGGTGTGCAGTACCAACACACTGCAATGACAGCCGGCACCGTTGCTAATGGTCTTGTCTCCTTTCTCCCACACAGCACTGAGAAGCAGCCCATTGAAGGAAACGGAGCATGAGATGCCCTGCCCCATCTTCTGGTCCAGTCAATATTAAAGCAGAAGTCCGTGGAAGGTGGCATCACATTCTAGTCCTGAGCACCTAACAGGACTGGAGCAAGAGAGTGAACGTGAGTCAATAGCCTACTGTCTTTATGTTTGAGAGCCACTGAGTACCTTTTGCTTTGCTCTCTTTCAGATTAAACAGGTTTGGACTGTTTGGCACCACGAGTTCTTTTGGGACTTATTACGCCTTTGTCACTCACACCCAACATTATATATTGTGGAAGCCGGCCCGGACACAGACAGACGGACATCACTGGTTCACCCACAACATGTTTCCTTACAGCTATATACAACACAGTGAACCCCAAAACCCCCCAAAATCCAGGCCAACTCGAATACCTTTCTCTCCTTCAGGTCGCCTCCTTGCCTCTCCTCCTGAGCTCTGTCCTTCTCCACTCCCGACTCAAGCCAACGAACGGAGGGAGGCAGCCCCTTTTATAATCACCCAGATGTGCTCCAGGTGCTTCCCAGCAATCTTCCACCGGCACTCCCCAGTGTGGCAGAAGTGCCAGCTGCGCACTCGGAAGCACTCCAGGTGTCCCCCCTTCTCTTCCCCCCAGCACTTCCAGGTGTGGCGGAACTGCTGAGGTCCAGGGATCCAAAGGCATTGGGGCGCCCCCTGGCAGTGACCACGGGCCCCTACAGGGTTGAGCTTCAAAGCTCTGTACCCATGGTCCCCATAGGTACCAGGGAGGTCGCCCCCACGTGGTCTGGGGAAGGCGCAAGCCCTCTTCCGGTCTTCCGGGGTGTCCCGGCCAGGTCGCCCCCCCAGCCACCTGCGACAATATATATAAATATAAGCAGTAAATTGCCAGAGGTTTAAATTTAAGTTTAAGTTGGCAAAAAATGAAAAAAGGAAATTTTGCGATATTACAAAAGGTCCTCCTTTAGGGAACAAACTAATAGGTTACAACCTATAGATGTTCTGCAGCAATTAAAGTAAATTAAGCCTTGAAATTTGAAGCAAACAATTTGTACATGTGTCCTAACTTCTGCATATTACTCTGTCTTAAAGTAGACTTAGAACAGACTGTGTTGACTACACCCTCCGAAGTACTACCGGGACAATATTACACTTATGTATACTTATACTGTATATACTTATTATATATATTATTTTTATCACGGTTCTATTAATTTGATAAAAATATAGAAGGGCATTACTACTGTTGCTAATGGCTGCTACTACTTGAAACAAACAATTTATAGTTTATTATTCACATATGACTGCAAGGTCTCAATTTCAGTAGCCATTTCTTCAGTTTCCTAAAGGTAAACTGTACTAGCTCATTCTTAATTAATCATGTTTAAGTGCTTAATTAATAATGTATATTTGTGATTGTGTAAGCAATCTGAAACTTTTTCAGTAAAGCCAATAAACTGTCTTTCTTTGGGTTCCATCAAAAACATGACAATTTCTTGGTGATTCCCAATTTAGATAGATAGATAGATAGATAGATAGATAGATAGATAGATAGATAGATAGATAGATAGATAGATAGATAGATAGATAGATAGATAGATAGATAGAGATGCACACTACAAAAATGTGTGAGCTTTGTTTCAGTATGTATAGTGTGGCGTACTTCACTGTTACAGTTTCTTCTAAGTCAAAACACTCAACCTAAAATAGCCAATACTCTGATACACTTTTCCTTTAAAGTGTCTTTTGTTACTAAATAAACTACAGGCAGGGGGAGAGGTCCATTTAGTTCATCTCAAGAACTAAAACACAACATATGTTTGGGTTTTCAAAACACCCTGCTATAGCACTCCCATGACCCTATTTATACACTGGGCTTTTTATGCCTGCAAAACCTAGAGAAACAACTGACATAACTGCCATGTGTCATGGGCATATGGGGGCAACCGAGTTGCAATTTAGTTAGCACAGTTGTCTCATAGCGCCATAAAATTGTTTGAATCCCAGCCAAGCTATTATCTACATTGAGTCTGTACACTCTCCTGTTGTCTGCTTAGGTTTTTCCCCCATGTACTTCTATTTTCCTTCCAAATTTCAAATATCTACATGACTGACACTTAACCCATGGCTGGTTACTGTCTGTGGCTTGTGCAGGCCAAACTGACTCCGACCCAGAAATGGAATAAGAAGGTTTAAAATGAATGAATGTTATACATGGTGTCTCCCCAGTACAAATACCCTGCTGTTAGCAAAATCCTTATTTTTTGGTAAAAATGTTATCTGTTAATACCATTCCACGCTACTTGGATCAACCTTCAATTACTGAACGGATACATAATAAATGCCTGAAAAAATTTATAGCAAGTTGTTTTCCAGTTTTTTGTGTCACTTTGTATATGCACTATCCACTCACGACAATTAATATTTTATATGGTATCCTTCAAGGTCAATGATGCCCAAATAAACCAAGTAAACCTTCCAGATGCAATGCATTTTAACGTTACAGTATGCATTTAGGTTAGGTGGTTTCCTCAGAGTAACACTAGTAGTCACTAGTTGGTGAGCCTACAGTTTATAACTTGATAAGTTAGCTTCTGGACCAAATAAAACTGCAACACAAAGTATAAAACAACTTAGAAAATACCAACCTAATTGCTAGAGAGCTAAGACTGTGACAAAGAACAAAGACGACTTTGCCATGCATTTTTCACTGAGATGCCAAAATAAAATTGCTCTCAGTTATTATCTTCTCTAGCGGTTGAGATGGAGGCATGGGGTTACCTTTAAACCTTGTCACTACTTGACTGTCTACTGTAGCCATTTGGTTAAAAAAATTAAGTCTTTGACAACTCTATTCCAACTCTTGACTGTGTCACACTGCACATGAGCGTTATCACACAGGCATCCAGTATATTCCTTCATAGTTAAAATATTTTTATGAGCAGAAAAGTAACAAAAGAAATGGGGGCTAAAAGGTAACATTTCTTCAACTACAGCAACTACATATATGGATGCAAAATTTTATACATGTCACTAAGCAACAGTAAAGCTTCTATCTACCTAACAAACTGCTCTGATACTTCCTACACTCATTTTTCATTTGTTTATATTTTCATCCACACATTATCCGTTAGCCGAATTGTTCACAGGCAAATTACGAAAGACACCATACGATGCGCCCAAAATCAAGTCGACAATGCGTCCGCAGCCAGCCTTCCGACCTTAACTTGAAATAAAAGTGAAATGGGAACCCTGTGGCTCGATATGATGATTTTTTTAAGGGATAAAATAAAAACTGGTCCTCTTCCGAGGAATACGCCTCTTCGTGCCCTTTCTAGCTCTTCAGATGACACTGATAAATAGCCATGTCTTTCCCGTGACAGGTCATCTGCTTGTCGCCGCACATCACATCCTACCTTTTTTATTCTAGACTTGAATCTTCACTTCTGATGCTGCGAGCTTCCAAATTCGAATTGTGCCTCTAAATCCCAATGAATGCGCGCTCTGGTTTCCATGTGCATAAGTGACTGCTTTTTAGTTTTTTTTTTCTTGCTTTGGCTTTCTTTCCTTCCTTTGTTATTCTTCTGCGCTTGGAGGATTGTTGTTGTTTTTTTTTCTTTCAGTTCCCTCTCCCTATAACGTGCAGTCGTTTTGTTCGCCAGTTCCTCGAGTCGCCGGAGGTGCGCTCATTCACTGCCATACCGGCTACGGCTGGTTTGGGTGAGAAGGTCCGCAGTCACGGCGAGCAAGCAGGCGCGCGCGCTCTCTGCGGCGACACGAGCAGCGCGGTTCCGCGCGAGATAGAAGAACACGCGTGTCTTTAAGCGTCACCGTTGTTTTCGTTTGTCTTGCTCATTTCTTATGCAAATATGTCTGCTACTTAATACATACATAAAGGGGCGGGGTTCTAAATGTAACTGTAGACTCAATGATTGGACAAGACGTCAACTCGTAGTGCCCTGTCAAGCCCCGGGAACGATACTTTATGGTAAGCTTTCTTTATTAAATGGATAGTGGTAGGCATATATATATATATATATATATATATATATATATATATATATAGTTTGTTACAGCAATTATCACTTTGTCAGTATGTACTGACTGCGATGGTCAGGTTCCAGCTGACCTCCCCGACCCTGTTCAGGACTAAGAGGGTTAGGAAATGTCTAATAGTATCTACTGACTATTTTTCTCCCCCAACCAGGTTCACAATGTCATTTATGAGCCCCTCGTTGTCACTGACATTTTACTGCATATGTGCTGCCACTGTCCTGCAGTTGTCTTATTCTAGATGTAAGTTATACTGTACTTTCTACTTTTTTAACCTGTTTATCAGAATGTCACCCTTTAGATCTGTGCTCATTCTTACGCTAGCTGTAATTTTTCTGTTCACACATTTTATGCAAATGAATTCCCGCTTCACCTTAGAAAACTTAAGAGGCTGTCACAGTGAGGAACTGGATATTTTCTTTTTATAACGTATTTGTCTATATCACAGGTCAACAGGGTGGCAATTATAGATTGGCCATCTAGCTCTGTGAAGAGGATTTCCTCCTTTGTGTATTGTATTTATACTATTTTTTGACACCTGCCTGGAATGGTGGGGGCGGTTCGCTCTCTGAATTGCCTGTCCCAAGATTTTTTCCGGTTATTTTTTCTTGCTTTCTTAGGCGCAGAGTACTTGGCTTTCAAAACAGGGCCTGTTAAAGCCCACTAAGGTATTATTGAGTTAGTTTGGGCAATACAAGAAATACATTTTTTGTTGTTGTATTAGTATGCTATACCATAGACATATATAGATAGACACCGCATTCACTGTATTGCCCAGTCGACACGATACATCAGCGTGTCCGCCCTATTGCGAGTGGCAAAAGTGCCATTTAAACTAATACAGGTAAACGTGGAAACCGGGTTTTCTGATGAAAAAACAATAACGTTTAAAACAGTATCACTTACATACAACAGATTTTGGCAAATCGTTTAAATACAATTATTTATATCCATTTATACACTAATAATGACAATTATTATTTATTTTTTTATTTATTAATTTTTATTGTAATCATTCCATACAGATAGATCAATTTATAACCAAACAAAATTGAAGACAAATCAAACCCCACCCCTGAGAAGGAGAGCTTAGCCAAAGAAGAATTGCTTAGGGCTTTTTAATAAGGCAACAATAAACAAAAGAAAGGGAGAAATATATATAGGTAAATAAGAAATGGAGAAGGGAATTAAATGTGGTAATAGTTATTTCTCTTATTCTAAAATAATATTGATTAGATCCTGCCAGGTTTTGAAAAAAGTTGTACAGATCCTCTAACTGAAAATTTGATTTTTTCCAATTTCAAATAATATAAAACATCGGTTTCCCACTGACTTATCGGAGGAGAGTTAGGATTCTTCCAATTTAACAGAATAAGTCTGAGTGCCAAAAGTGTAGTGAATGCAATCACCGTTTGCTTGTCCTTCTCCACTTCAAGTCCGTCTGGAAGAACACCGGACACAGCTGTTAATGGGTTAGGAGGGATTGTGATACCAAGGCTGTCTGAGAGGCACTTAAAAATTTTGGTCCAAAATGATGTTAGTTTGGTGCAGGGCCAAAACATGTGACCCAGTGAGGCAGGAGCTTGGTTGCAGCGTTCGCAGGTTGGATCTTGCCCTGGAAACATTTTGGACAGTTTTAAGCAAGACAGATGGGCTCGATATATAATTTTTAGTTGAATAATTCTATGCTTTGTGCATATGGAGCTCGAGTGAATTCTCTGCTTTGCTACCTTCCACTCCTTTTCTGATATATTGATTAAGAGATCTTCTTCCCAATGTCCTCTTGGATCTTTGAAAGGTAGGGACTCTAATAGGATTTTATATAATGCGGAAATGGTGTTTAATTCCTCGAAATTGAGCAGTATTTTTTCCAGCATTGTGGAGGGTACAAGGTGAGGAAAATCGGGCAGTTTCTGTTTAACAAAATTTCTAATTTGAAGATAGTGAAAGAAATGTGTAGCTGGGAGGTTGAATTTTGAATGTAATTGTTCAAAAGATGCAAATATGTTGTCTATATAAAGATCTCTGAGCATTTTAATCCCAAAACTCTTCCAGGTATTAAAAACTGGATATGTTTGCCAGGGTTGAAAGAGGTGGTTCCCTTACAGAGGTGCCACAAATAAAAGATTTTCCATCTTAAAATGCTTTCTAAGTTGGTTCCATATTCTGAGTGAGTAAAGCACAATTGGGTTATTAGTATATTTGCGATAACTTGCATGTATTGGAGAGCAGAGTAGGGAGTATAAAGAAGTACTACAGGATTTTACTTCTATTGCGGACCAAGCCTGTGTATGTTCATATATTTGTGTCCAGGTTTTTATGGCTTGTATGTTTGCTGCCCAGTAATAAAACTGAAAATTAGGTAAAGCCATGCCACCTTTGCCTGAGGTCTTTGTAGGGTCGCTCTTCGGATATGTGGGTGTTTTGAGTTCCAAATGAGTGAGGTTATTGTTGAATCTAACTGTTTAAAAAACGATTTATTGATATACAGTGGGGCAAAAAAGTATTTAGTCAGCCACCAATTGTGCAAGTTCTCCCACTTAAAAAGATGACAGAGGCCTGTAATTTTCATCATAGGTATACCTCAACTATGAGAGACAAAATGAGAAAAAAAAATCCAGAAAATCACATTGTCTGATTTTTGAAGAATTTATTTGCAAATTATGGTGGAAAAAAGTATTTGGTCAATAACAAAAGTTCATCTCAATACTTTGTTATATACCCTTTGTTGGCAATGACAGAGGTCAAACGTTTTCTGTAAGTCTTCACAAGGTTTTCACACACTGTTGCTGGTATTTTGGCCCATTCCTCCATGCAGATCTCCTCTAGAGCAGTGATGTTTTGGGGCTGTCGCTGGGCAACACGGACTTTCAACTCCCTCCAAAGATTTTCTATGGGGTTGAGATCTGGAGACTGGCTTGGCCATTCCAGGACCTTGAAATGCTTCTTACGAAGCCACTCCTTCGTTACCCGGACAGTGTGTTTGGGATCATTGTCATGCTGAAAGACCCAGCCACATTTCATCTTCAATGCCCTTGCTGATGGAAGGAGGTTTTCACTCAAAATCTGACGATACATGGCCCCATTCATTCTTTCCTTTACACGGATCAGTCGTCCTGGTCCCTTTGCAGAAAAACAGCCCCAAAGCATGATGTTTCCACCCCATGCTTTACAGCAGGTATGGTGTTCTTTGGATGTAACTCAGCATTCTTTCTCCTCCAAACACGACGAGTAGAGTTTTTACCAAAAAGTTCTATTTTGGTTTCATCTGACCATATGACATTCTCCCAATCCTCCTCTGGATCATCCAAATGCTCTCTAGCAAACTTCAGACGGGCCTGCACATGTACTGGCTTAAGCAGGATTTGAGTCCCTGGCGGCGTAGTGTGTTACTGATGGTAGCCTTTGTTACTTTGGTCCCAGCTCTCTGCAGGTCATTCACTAGGTCCCCCCGTGTGGTTCTGGGATTTTTGCTCACAGTTCTTGTGATCATTTTGACCCCACGGGGTGAGATCTTGCATGGAGCCGCAGATCGAGGGAGATTATCAGTGGTCTTATATGTCTTCCATTTTCTAGTAATTGCTCCCACAGTGGATTTCTTCACACCAAGCTGCTTACCTATTGCAGATTCAGTATTCCCAGCCTGGTGCAGTTCTACAATTTTGTTTCTGGTGTCCTTTGACAGCTCTTTGGTCTTGGCCATAGTGGAGTTTGGAGTGTGACTGTTTGAGGATGTGGACAGGTGTCTTTTATATTGATAACGAGTTCAAACAGGTGCCATTAATAAAGGTAACGAGTGGAGAACACAGGAGCCTCTTACAGAAGAAGTTACAGGTCTGTGAGAGCCAGAAATCTTGCTTGTTTGTAGGTGACCAAATACTTATTTTCCACCATAATTTGCAAATAAATTCTTTAAAAATCAGACAATGTGATTTTCTGGAATTTTCTCTCTCATAGTTGAGGTATACCTATGATGAAAATTACAGGCCTCTCTCATCTTTTTAAGTGGGGGAACTTGCACAATTGGTGGCTGACTAAATACTTTTTTGCCCCACTGTATATTGGAATGTTTTGAAATAAAAAAAGAAGTTTAGGAAGGATATTCATCTTAACAGCGTTAATTCTTCCAGCTAGAGTAAGATGAAGGGTTGACCATCTATGCAAGTCTTGCTTAATTTTTTCCATACAGATGGCAAAATTTTGTTGATAAAGAGCTTTATGTTTACTTGTGATATTTACCCCTAGGTATTTAAACTGATCTGCTATGGTAAAAGGTAGGGTGTCCAATCTAATAGTATATGCTTATGAATTCACTTGAAAGAGTATACTTTTATTCAGATTAATTCTAAGACCAGATATCTTTTGAAATTCTGTTAGTGCTGTTAAAACTGCAGGGACAGTGTTTTCTGGGTCTGTGTCCTTCTCTGATAATCCCCTTTATCTGATAAGAATTTTGACAGTAAACCGCCAGTGGTTCAATGGCGATTACAAACAGCAGTGGCGACAAGGGACATCCTTGTCTGGTACCACGTTCTAGCTTAAAGTAGTCTGAACAAATGTTATTCATACAAACTGAAGCTTCTGGATTGGTATACAGTAGTTTGATCCATGCACAAATATTCGGGCCAAACCCAAATTTCTCCAATGTACTGAAAAGGTAGTTCCATTCAATCATATCAAATGCTTTTTCTGCGTCTAATGATGGTAATATCTCTGGGGTGTTTGAATTTGCTGGTGAATATATAACATTAAACAAGCGTCGGAGATTGGAAGATAGGTGTCGGCCTTTAATAAATCCAGTTTGATCCTGTGATATTACCGAGGGCAGCACTTTCTCCATCCTTCTAGCTAGAATTTTTGAGAGTATCTTAACGTCATTATTCAGGAGTGAAATTGGTCTGTATGATGCACATTGTAACAAGTCCTTATTTTGTTTAGGAAAGACTGTGATTAATGCTTGACGAAATGTTTGAGGCAGTATTTGGCTGTCTCTAGCTTCTGTAAATGTTGTCAATAAGAGGGGAGCTAGCTGAGTGGAGAATTTCTTATAAAATTCTACGGGGTAACCATCAGGGCCTGCTGATTTCCTGCTTTGAAGTGACTTTATAGCATCTAGTAATTCTGATAGCGTCAGAGGTTTATCCAGTTCCTCAGCACTTAAAGCATCTACTTGTGGTGTCTGTAATGTATCCAGAAATGCATTAGATTGTGTGTTGTCTTCTTTGAGCTCAGTAGAATATAAGGATTTATAATAATCTCTAAATGCGTGCATTATATTTTTATGGTCAATAATTTCTTCTCCATTCGTGTTGGTGATTACTGGGATTGCATTGCGAACTTCTTGTTTGTGAATTTCTTGAGCTAAAAGCTTATTAGCTTTTTCTCCGTGTTCATAGTAATGATGTCTTGACTTGTAAATAAGTTGTTCAGTTTCTTTAGTTGTTAAGATGTTAAGTTCTGTATGCAGGGCCTGCCTTTTCCTGTGAAGAGCTTCACTTGGATGCCTGGCTTGTTCTTCATCTATTCTAGTAATTTCGCTTCTTAGCTCTGACATTTTCTTGGTTTCTAATTTATTTCTGTGGGAAAGATATGAAATAATCTGGCCTCTTAAGAAGGCCTTTAGAGTTTCCCAGAGTGTTCCTGCAGAAACCTCTGTGGGCGTGTTTGTCTCTAGGAAGAAGCTGATTTGTTTGGATATAAATTCTGTGCAGTTCTCGTCTGCCAATAGAAGAGGCTTAAGACGCCATCTGCGAGGTGAGTGTGAGGGGCTTAATGATTTTAGCTCCAAGACTAGAGGGGCATGGTCGGAGATAACAATTGTGTCATATTTGCATGATTTAATCATAGGCATGAAATTATTATCTATAAAAAAATAATCAATTCTTGAGCAGCTATAATGCACTGGTGAGTAGAACGAATATGTTCTTGAGTTTGGTTTAAGAAACCTCCAGGGGTCTGATAGGTTGTGGTCATTTAAAAACCGTGTAATTGTCTTTGCAGTATTAGATGTCGTCCCCCTTGTCACAGGAGTCCTATCTAAGAGTGGATTTAAAACACAATTAAAGTCCCCAGCCATTATAATTTTATGAGTGTTCACATTGGGAATGGATGCAAATAGATTTTGCATGAATTCCTTATCATCGACATTGGGTGCATAAACATTTATCAAAATCATTTTACTGTTAAATAAGTTGCCCATGACCATCACATATCTCCCTTCAGGGTCAGATACTACTTCTGATGCTACAAATGGTACTGTTCTGTGTGTGAGAATTCCCACCCCTCTAGTTTTCTTTGTAAAGCTAGAATTGAACATTTGGCCAGTCCAGTCTTTTTGTAGTCTGAACTGATCCTTGCTTAGTAAGTGGGTCTCCTGTAAAAATACTATTTTAGCGTTTTAAGCCTGTTAGGTGAGAGCATACTTTCTTTCTCTTTAATTCGTGATTCAGGCCTTTAACATTCCAGCTCACAAAGTTAACTGTCCCATCATGGAGACATTGATTCTGAGTTTTTAATGTCATTTTATAGTCTTAATTGGTAGTGAGGCAGTTTTAATCTTAATTTCAAAATTCCCCATGAGTTATTGCATTTCAGCTTATTGTTGCATTGATATTTATAGTTATAAGGATTAGAAGAATAGATTAGATATAGCCTGCTCTCCTTCTCTCCCCCCTTTATCCCCCCACCCCCCCATTTTGCCTCCCCACATGAGGCTTGATCCCACTTCGCGATGTCCCGGTCCTCTGACATACAAACAGACAGAGCACGTCCAAAACAAAACAAACCCCACCCCGCAGCAGCGTTAGAGAATTAAAACAAAGAGATATCTATTGCAGCTGAATTTTTAATACTATCTGCCGAAAATATAATCATTAACAGTCTTTAAGCTTAAAATAATCTTCGGCAATTTTAAGATATTAAGATAAAAAAAGAATGAACCCTGGGAATGATTTTAAAAAGTAGTCTATGATAAACATGGTAATTCCTAATGTAATAGTATAATGTAATAGTTTAAATGTAATAGTAATGTAATAGTAGAAATAGCAATGAACCAAGAGTATGATGTTAAACAGTCTACTTTAAGGTAGTAAAAAAAAAAAATCCTATTTTAATTACTTTAACACTTCCACACTCACGTCTATAACTATAATTAAGACATAAACATATAATGTCCAAGTAAAGAAAAGGATGTATAATTATAATACCAGTCTCTTTAAAAGTGGATCCGAGAGCAGATGATAGGTCCTTACCATGCCTTGATAGAATACGGTTCCTTATTAACTTTCAAAAGAGTGTCGGAAACAGCTTCTTTAGTTCCTTTTCAGCTTCTTCCTTGCTTGAAAAAATATAATATTGATCTTGAACTTCCACTTTCAGTTTGGCAGGATACAAGAGGCTGTATTTGATATCGGCTTTCTGTAGCAACGTTTTAATGTTAAAGTAGGCTGCTCGTTTTGCAGTTGTTAATGGTGAGAAGTCGGGGAAAATACGAATAAGATTATTTTCAAATATAATCTCTTGCTTGTGTCTGAGAAGTGCCATCACATCAAGCTTACATCGTAGTCGTTCGAAGCGAACAATAAAAGACCTAGGTTTAAAGGTGCTTGATCTGCATGTGCGATAAGCAGCTGCTATCTCAATGTCGAGTTTAAAATCATCTCCAATTATTTTAGACAGTAATTCTACTGCAAATTTCACTGGGCTTGAGCTTTCTCGTTTCTCAGGTATACCCTCAATTCTTATATTATTTCTTCTGTACCCATCTTTCAGGGCCGCAAGTCTGTCTCCGAGTTTTTTGCATTCGGAATTCGCAGCTGTAGCTTTTTCATCGGTGTTAGACGCCAATTGTTCCACTGTTTCAACTCGAGCTGTGAATGCCTGCTTAACGTCATCCAGCTGATCTGTAACATCATTAATCTGGTCGGCAAGCATTTTCAGTTTGGATCTATTTTCTTCGATGTGTTCCTCTAATTTCTCCAACATGACTTTAAAGTTCACGTCAAAACGTTTAAATAGACTCGTTTCCCGGTCTTTGTTATCCTTTTTAATCTCGATGATATCCTTCTTAAGCTCAATGTTAGCCTTCTTAAGCTCATTCTTGTTATCCTTCTTAAGCTCATTTATGGCCGTAGCCATGGCGGCAGCCAGTGTAGCAATCATCTCTTTCAGTTTGGACGGTTCGCTTCGGATTTCATGCTCCGCGAGTGGAAATGCAGCTCCTGTTACAGCAGGTGCTGCGGGCTCGCGATGAGTAGATGAGAGCACATCCTGCAGGGCCTTTTCTAGTCTCGGATGATCCTCAGAAATCGGCGATCCATCGCGACCTGTGTCATTTGCACCTTCGCTCCCATTTTCACTCTCGACTGGAGACGATACAATGGAGCGGGGTCCTAGGAAATCTGCGCATTCGTCTGCCTGTTCCAGGTCAGTCTCCGAGAGGCCATACCTTGCACTTGGGCCGGACGTCTGTCCAGACTTTGAAGCAGCTTTAACCTTCTTTTCCAGTTCTTTCTGACTTTTCTTCTTGTTACTCATGCTTGTATATTGTAGTGGAAGTTCCTTGGTCGGGTTAAATACAGGATACCTCTAAATAATATGAAATACATGGGAAAATAAAGCCGCTGATAGAGGAGCTCTGCTTCAGACGTCCATCTCCTATAGCGGATGAGACCAACCCCTAATGACAATTATTAAGTAACAATAATTATTATTATTAAATAATTCCTCCCATATAAGTAACATTTCTCGGACTGCCTTCTTCCATCTCCGAAACATTTCTATACTTTGTCCTGTTCTTATGCAACACAGTACTGAAGTATTGGTTAATGCCCTAGTCACCTCACGTATAGATTACTGTAATGCTGTTCTATCTGGCATCACACAAAAACTTATCCATCGCTTACAACTTCTTCAAAATTCTGCTGCCAGGATAATAACCTGCTGTTCTAAATCCACTGAACATATTACACCTTTTTCTCTCTCTACTTCACTGGCTCCCTGTTAACTACAGAATACAATACCAAATACTGCTCTTAACGTTTAAAGCTCTCCACAACCTCACTGATCTCCAACAGACTTACACTGCCTCTCACTCACTTAGATTCTCATCTGCAGCTCGACTTTCTGTACTGCACATCAAACTCAGTTCTATGGGAGCTCTAGCGTCTCTCATAGTGCTCCTCAACTCTGGAATTCTCTTCCCTCTCATATACATCAGCTCGATTCAATAACACATTGTAAAACTACCCTCAAAACTTATCTTTTCAAACTGGCATACCAATTGTGAATTTTGCACTGTTACTGCCAGTTATCTTTGTCTTTCTTTTAACAGTGAAATGATACACTCAATGACAAAAATAAACAATTTTATTGTATACAAATTGGCTTAATAATTTCTGAAAACATTTCACTCATTCCTCTCTCAATCTCTCTCTCTCTCACACACACACGTGCACACACACACAATGTGGTTACTTAAATATATATGATAGGATCTAAAATCCATGAAACAGAACTGTCTTACATAGCTTTTTCTGTGCGTTGCCACTCTGTAATTTGAGAGTATTCAGTCTGGCAATATGGTGCAGCCTTAGTTTGTGGAAGACAGACACAACTAAAGACATGAGCATAAAATGATGGTTGTCAATTTCACCCTGTGTTTCCTCAATGTGCTCCTTGAGAGAAAACACATCATCTGAACCAATCTCAGCCGAACAAACTGATTGATCAAAGATACACTTGACAGCTTTCCCTAATGTCGACTGTCGGATAACACGCTCAGCTACTTTGACCACCTTGACTGTACCCTCAGAAGGAATCATCAAACCTCCTTTGTTTTTTAATGTAAGCAAGTGGGGCAGCAGCTTGAGCAGAGATGCCCAGACTTCCCTCTCCCCAGCCACTTCTTCTAGCTCTTCCGGGAGAATCCCAAGGCGTTCCCAGGCCAGTCGAGAGACATAGTCCCTCCAGCGTGTCCTGGGTCTTCCCCGGGGCCTCCTCCCGGTTAGACGTGCCCGGAACACCTCACCAGGGAGGCGTCCAGGAGGCATCCTGATCAGATGCCCGAGCCACCTCATCTGACTCCTCTCGATGCGGAGGAGCAGCGGCTCTACTCTGAGCCCCTCCCGGATGACTGAGCTTCTCACCCTATCTTTAAGGGAAAGCCCAGACACCCTGCGGAGGAAACTCATTTCAGCCATAGCTCATGACCATAGGTGAGGGTAGGAACATAGATCGACTGGTAAATTGAGAGCTTCGCCTTGCGGCTCAGCTCCTTTTTCACCACGACAGACCGATGCAGCGCCCGCATTACTGCGGATGCCGCACCGATCCGCCTGTCGATCTCACGCTCCATTCTTCCCTCACTCCTGAACAAGACCCCGAGATACTTGAACTCCTCCACTTGGGGCAGGATCTCGCTACCAACCCTGAGAGGGCACTGCACCCTTTTCCGGCTGAGGACCATGGTCTCGGATTTGGAGGTGCTGATTCTCATCCCAGCCGCTTCACACTCGGCTGCAAACCGATCCAGAGAGAGCTGAAGATCACAGCCTGATGAAGCAAACAGGACAACATCATCTGCAAAAAGCAGTGACTCAATCCTGAGCCCACCAAACCGGACCCCCTCAACGCCCTGGCTGCGCCTAGAAATTCTGTCCATAAAAGTTATGAACAGAATCAGTGACAAAGGGCAGCCCTGGCGGAGTCCAACTCTCACTGGAAACGGGTTCGACTTACTGCCGGCAATGCGGACCAAGCTCTGGCACCGATCGTACAGGGACTGAACAGCCCTTATCAGGGGGGCCGGTACCCCATACTCTCGGAGTACCCCCCACAGGATTCCCCGAGGGACACGGTCGAATGCCTTTTCCAAGTCCACAAAACACATGTAGACTGGTTGGGCAAACTCCCATGCACCCTCCAGGACCCTGCTAAGGGTATAGAGCTGGTCCACTGTTCCGCGACCAGGACGAAAACCACACTGTTCCTCCTGGATCCGAGGCTCGACTATCCGACGGACCCTCCTCTCCAGAAACCCTGAATAGACTTTTCCAGGGAGGCTGAGGAGTGTGATCCCTCTGTAGTTGGAACAGACCCTCTGATCCCCCTTCTTAAAGAGGGGGACCACCACCCCGGTCTGCCAATCCAGAGGCACTGTCCCTGATGTCCATGCGATGTTGCAGAGGCGTGTCAGCCAAGACAGTCCTACAACATCCAGAGCCTTGAGGAACTCCGGGCGTATCTCATCCACCCCCGGGGCCCTGCCACCAAGGAGTTTTTTGACCACCTTGGTGACCTCAGTCCCAGAGATGGGGGAGCCCACCGTTTTCCAACATATGCTTAATATAATTAATTACTTACCCACAAAAATACAACTTTTTGTAGTATGTGAAATTATCTTTGTCCTGGGACTGGGCAAATTGGCCCTAAATTGTTCCCTTGGCTGTGTGTGCATGTGCAACCTGAACTTTCCAGTTTGCCAATTGGCCTTGAAGGCCATGGTCCAAATTGAAAGGAGAACTGACCGTTTATTCTTTTATTGTGCTTCCGCTTTTGCAAATTCCAGTTGGAGCTTTTTCCAGTTGTGACCACATACCAGCAAAGAGGAGCAAAACGTCCTGTACCATTATGCACTAATGTACCGATAGTTATCTGAAAACTAAAAAACAAAATATCATTATCAAGAATGTATTGTTTGTAATACATCATGCTACATCCTGATTTTAGCCACTGTGAAAAATCTGAAAAAAAAAACACTAAGGAAGCCTTCACATGATCTTTGCACTTCATGGAAAAGGAGCCAGCGGTATCTTCGTACTGTTTCAAAGATGTGCAGAATCTTTCACTTTACAGAAAGAGCAGGTATCTACAGTGTGTAGAAAGTTTGTATTTCTTTGTACACTTTTTCCATTGTTTGCAACTGCACATTAGTAAGTATTGCTACAGAATATGCAGTGTGCAGTTATGAGTCATGCAGTATGTGTAGTCTGCTTATTCTTTCTATGTTATTGTGGGTTGTTATTTTTTCACCTCAAAGGCATTCCATTCTAAACGTGTTGTGTTGCCATTTCACTTTAGCTAATCTATTTTACTGAGGTATTTACATGGCTGTTGTGACAGCCTGGGAACCAGGATCCCACTGTTTGATTTTGTTTTCTTTTTCTGTGACATAAAAGGTATGTGAACTTGCATGCTTTGTTAGTCATTACCAATGACAGACAGTTATTAATGAGGCCATGTTTACTATACAAAAGTCTGCACACATTGAGGAAACTACTGGTATAGCCCCACCAGAATTTTCATGTCAAAAAACTTAACCGAGTTTCCTTTTCCTCTAAATCCAAACCAGTAGCTTTTCTTCACTTCTTGCTCCATAACGTCTCATATAAACCCATATTACTTTCCATTATATGGTTTCCCATACAAAATTGTGTTGGAAATCTGTACTTAAAAATGTTTAAAAAAAGTGCATCTATCAAACATTAAGCATCAGCCCACCCAGTTCAAAACTACACACATGACCTTCTCAATGGGTTTTGCTCCTGCCCTGCTTTGTCACCAGTGGCCCTTAAATGTCCCTAGTACTTCCACATATTTTGGCAGTGTCTCCAAGTTGGTTCTCTCTTGACCTACTTGGCCAAATCTCTCTCTTCATTCCTTTACGGGCATGTCTCTCCACTTTTGCACTTCTTATCTCTCCTCCTCTCTGTGCTCTAGTAGTGGGTGACTGATTTAGCTACTACTGTTGTAAAAATATTTCTGGCACCCCATTGGTGATGCCTTAACTCTGCCTCTTCTGCCCACAGGAAATCATTAATCTTTAAGATAGCACTCTTGGATCTCTCCAGGTCACAAATCAAGGACTTTGTTAAATGGTGCAACTCAAACCACCTACACCTGAACACCAGCAAAACCAAGGAGCTGGTGGTGGATTTTAGGAGGCCCATGCCCCTCCTGGACCCTGTGATTATCAGAGGTGACTGTGTGCAGAGGGTACAGACCTATAAATACCTGGGAGTGCAGCTGGATGATAAATTGGACTGGACTGCCAATACTGATGCTCTGTGTAAGAAAGGACAGAGCCAACTATACTTCCTCAGAAGGCTGGCATCCTTCAACATCTGCAATAAGATGCTGCAGATGTTATATCAGATGGTTGTGGCAAGTGCCCTCTTCTACACAGTGGTGTGCTGGGGAGGCAGCATAAAGAAGAAGGATGCCTCACGCCTGGACAAACTGATGAGGAAGGCAAGCTCTATTGTAGGCATGGGGCTGGACAGTTTGACATCCGTGGCAGAGCGATGGGCGCTGAGCAGACTCCCGTCAATCCACTGCATCCACTAAACAGTATCATCTCCAGACAGAGGAGCAGCTTCAGTGACAGACTGCTGTCACTGTCCTGCTCCACTGACAGACTGAGGAGATCGTTCCTCCCCCACACTATGCGACTCTTCAATTCCACCTGCGGGGGTAAACGTTAACATTATACACAGTTATTGTCTGTTATACCTGCATTTTTATAACTCTTTAATTTATTGTTTTTTTATCATTATGCTGCTGCTACTGGAGTATGTGAATTTCCCCTTGGGATTAATAAAGTATCTATCTATCAAATCAATAGGCCATTTTCATGGGTAATTATGACGACTTCCTGACAGTTTCTTGCTGGGATAATCAACTTCCTATTGAATGGTAGTCAGCAAACACAATGAAGCAATCGGGACTGTTCAGCTGTTCTCTGAAATCTTTCCAAACTGACCACGGCATATGTTACACAATTAGTAGAGTGCAACATCTCATCTAAAAAAACTTGAAAAGGATTACAAATATTTTCATGAAAATTATCTTTTCAGCTGCAAAGGTAAGTGCTCTATTGTTAATGCTAGAATGGAGCAATTTTCATTTTCTTTTATTATTTGTACGTGATTAGTATCAAATGTGTTGAATATGGAGGTAGTGGTAAAATGCAGGTGTTACAGATCAATGAGGAAAAGATGGGAACCACATTCCAAACAGGTTTCATTTAGCAGTTTGCCAAACTAAACTTACATATTCTGTAATACAGTGGTCTGCTGACATTTATTCACGGTGGTTGCAGATATTGTCTATAGTTTATTTGTTCTGTTCCCCTGTCGTGTTTAGACATTTATTCACTGTGGTTGCAGATCTCTATACTGAATGTTTCGGTACTGTTTATCTTCCCACCAAAACAAATCCAATGTTTCTGTGTTTATGGCATTGCAAGAGTTTTAAACACAAAGAGAACAGTGTAAAGTGCTTAAATTAGTCAGCCTTCAAGTTATTAGTTATGGTAGATGTCACTTGTATTTAAAGTTGCACGATAACTTGCTGACAGCTAGAGGACTTCCTGTAGTGGCTGACTGCCTTAGCGTCATATTGCTCTTGTTTTTCCATAAAACTTTGTTCAGAAGTCCCATGTTCATTAACTAACCTCATCATCAACCATTTATTATAACAAACATTATAACAAATATTTCATTCCATGCCTTGTAGTGTCACACACTTCTCTGTCCACCTGTAGGTCACTTTACAGACTGTTGAACCTCTGCAGTTAAAAAAACGTGTCATGCTCCTGAACTGCAGGGAAAGCCCTGTGCAACCACCTGGTCACCTTGCTTTTCCAGTGTGCACATACTAGCATGGAGAAAATGCAGACCACCCTATCATTAGTCTAATGTACTAGCTCTCCGCAGACCTGGCATTGGCCAAGGGATTAGGTAATTTGCATACAGTATATTTATGTGACATATTTATATACAGTATATATATACTGTATATATATATATATATATATATATATATATATATATATATATATATATATACACACACACATTATGTATATAGTATGTTCTGATAATTTAACTGTTTTACATTGTCTGGTTTGTTTAATGGAATCGTTGAGTTTGTATGATAGGGTATTCAGCCAGAGCCTCTGGACCAGCTAAGAGTCAGGAAAGTGTCTGGCAAGAGTATCTATAAATCAACAGTGTACGAAGCATATACGGGTAATAACATTATCATTTGTCTTTGTAAATTTTGGTGGTGTTTTATATTTTGCTCATTGCATAATATACATTTTACATTAAAACATCTTTGTTTTTGGTATTTAAAGGTTGAAGTTTTTTATAAGTTCTCATGTATTATTCTGTCTGGAGGTTACTATAATTAGATTTTTTGGCAGTGATGTCTGTTGGTGAATCATGAAGAGGTATTACTCCACACCCCATGATCTGCACTGTTTTGCATGGACTATCAGTACTGTCTCTAGCTGATTCAAGGTTTGGGCCAGTGCTTCATGCTTCAGAACTGCCATACCAGTGCCTACCTGTTACAACCAGAAGGTACACACAACACAAGTGCTCCAGAGTTTCCGAAAGTCTGCATGGAATGAAACTTGACAGCAAATTGAACCTTGTTCCCAACTTCCATCAGCTACTCTTGTTGGAGAGCTTAACAGTGAGTCCTGAAATGCTGGCTTTGATAGAGAACAAAAAAGTCTCAGTGCACTGTGTGGTCAGAAAGATGCCTGCCACTAAGACCAAAGGTAACAGCAAGCAGATTTCAAGAAGTGTGCCATGTACAAGGGGTGTCATCTGGCCAATCAATGGCAAGAAGAATAATCAAGGGAACATGGCAGGCTGAAGCAATAAAAAGAGGCCAGTCATGATGCAAAAGTGTTTGATCTATCTGAAAATCCATGCTTTGGGGTTATGAAAATAAAATTTATAGATGTTGAGTGTTCTAAAGCAGAACACATAAAGCACATCAAAGGTCAAGCTACACTCGAAAAGAAAAAAAAAAATCAAACAAAAGTTTGCAGGTGCAAGGTCAGTTGACTATAACCAGACTGAGCTGGTGTGACTTTATTACAGACACAAAGGGAGACATCACTGTGGAGAGAGTATGAATGCATGATGACATGATCAACTGGACCTGCACTACTTTCGTGTCTACATGGAAGAATATTAAAAATCTGTAAGTAACTGTGTTTTAGCTGTATGCTTAAGAACATTGAACCTACTATCTCAAAATGAATCCAAGGGCCAAAATTCTAGTGTGATTATTTTATTTTGCCATCATAATTGTTTATGTAATTATATGAATTCCAATAATTTGTACATTAAATTTCAAATGTATTTTAAAAAATTTTTTTTAATTCATGCCATTTATTAAATATATGAATGTGTTTCACAAGTATTTATCGAAACATGTTTAAAAGGTTTTAAATTAGAGGCTAGTATTAACACTGTCAAAATTTTTAAAAGCGAGATGATTTTGATTAAACAATGTCATTTATTTAATGAAATACATAAAAGTGACTTTCAAAAGTGTGATTTGTTCAACATGCTTTAAATGAAGTTAATATTTTGTGGCAGATTGCTGGGGTTCTTACCTGGCCGCGATGCCTGGAAGGACATGAATAGCATCCAGGTCACAAGGGGACAACCGCCCTGGACTAGGAGAGGACCACGGGAGAGGAACAAAGAGGTTCTGGCCTGTTGGGACCTGTGGCCACCGCCAGGGGGCGCCTCAAGCCTCATGGGATCCGGAGAACTGTCACTTCCTCCACACCAGGCAAGATGGCGGATGTACCTGCCAGGGATGCCCGGAGTGCTTTCGGTGCAAAGGGCAGCACTTACGCCACACCAGGAAGTGCTGCCGGAAGGTCGTCATCAACCATCTGGAGCACATCCGGGTGGGAATAAAAGGTGCCACCTTCATACAATTGGGGAGCTTGAGTCTGGAGTGGGAGCAGGACAAAGCTCCCAGGAGGAGGAGGAGGAGGAGGAGAAGGAGAAGAGAAGGAGGAGGAGGAGGCAGGCGGCCAAGGACTGAGGAAAAGAAGAGATTTATTGTGGTGATTAATTGCTGTGTGCATTGTGTGGTGTTCGGGACTGAAATCCTGTGTTTATTTGGGAGAAATAAACGTGTGTCTTTTTATAAAGATGTGGTCTCCAACTGGTGGTGTCCGGGCAAGTCTCACAATTTATTAAATGAACAATTTCAAAGTCTGGGTGTGTTATGGCTCCTGGTATAACAGGAGCTTTAAGAGAGTCCTCCTAGAGCTTTGTGTCCTTTCACCTTAAGTGGCCATTGAAAGTTAGCTAGCAAACAGCAGTTGGTCCATATTTGGTTCACTGTACCTGTCAGAGGGAGAGGTACTGCTGTGTCCCAGATATGGTTTTCCTTCACTCTCCTGATTGCATGTTCTACCAGGATCTGAAGGCAAGCTAGGGCTTGTATTCTCGTTACCTTTTATTTGCTGAATTGAGGTGCTGTTTTGAATGGGAGAATGATTAGTTTTGCCCCGCATTCAGCTAGCTCCTCCTGAATTGGGAATAATAGCTTGTACCTGCTGTCTAGCTTTGCAAGTTGGCACTGATCCCAGGACAAGGTAAAGGCGACTGGCCCTTGTGATTATAATACGCCTAACAATAGACATACTTATTTGATGAATGGCTGCCAGAACCTTCTCTTTCAGCCCTGCTGCAACCTGAAAACAATTTTAAAAAAACTCAATGAGCTGCAGTTTGTGGTTTTGGCTTGGAGTGGTTTTGCTTTCAGTTAATCTGTTCTTCTGCGCTTTTGACCAATACAATTGAACCATCTCATACTAATACAGTGTAAGCCAAAACTCTCTGAAGGCCCTCTCAGAAGGAAAATGTGTGAAAAACTGAAAGTCTACATCAGATGCACAAAATATGTTGATCTGCAATGGTGCCACTCCAAGTTTTGCCAGTTCTGTTTCCAGTTTGCTGATAGTTTACTCCAGGTCCTGTACTTTAAAGGTAAAAGCATCTAGTGCACCTGCTAAATACAAAAATTCTACATGTTGAAAATGAACCCACATACACCAATCAATAATCAACCAAAGACAATTTCATTACATAATTTAAAGTCAGAATCAGTATATTCATTATTCTTAATGTTATAAAGGTATATTTACCCATCTGCATAAAATTGGCATGAAACTTGCCTTAGTTGTTCAAATATACAGTACAGTTGCACACAGTTAATAGATAAAATGATAAAAGATAATTTCTGTTACTGAGTACAAGTATTGAATATCAGTCATAGATTTACATTAGCTCTTGATTACTGCTTCTTTGTTAGTCACATAAGTGGTACATTGGAGCTTCAATAAAGATTACATTAAAAATTATTATATTAAAATATGTAAACATACTTGATGGAGGATGAGCATAATTGTGCTCTGTCAGCATATCAGTGTTGCACAGTTTTTCTATGTCTGTCTCTTACATTTTGAGTGGCACTTCAGAAACAACATGCTAAAAATCATCTCCCATACGGCCGTCTGCTCCTACCTCCCCAGCTGTTCAACTTAAAGTGACAGTGGCGATTTTGAGATGCTTACGAAGGTGGTCATTCTCAGTAAAATGCAGACTACATGCAAAAGAGCTGCCTCGATTAACACGAAACACTGAACCTTCTTTGTGTTTTATGCTGGAGTCCACTTCTTCTTTTTGGTTTTATCAACTGAGAAGTTGTGAAAACTCAGGTATGGTCGCTTTTGTTTCAAAGTAGAACAAAAAGGAACACTACAAAAACTCTTCAACTTGGTTTCAGAAATTGTTGTGATCTAACTGAATATGCCAGATCCAGCAAACAAACATTTCTGATTTTATGAACCCAGAAGTGTGAAAGTGGTTGTGGACACTTTTTGTGACTGAAGACAGAGAAGAAAATTAAAATTAGTAAAAACCTTTTATTGATACATACCAGGCAAGGGTAAAATGACAGAGAAATACAGTCCTAGGACACCGCACTTCATCTGCCTCGAGCACAGATATCCTTGCTCTTTTATAGCTTTCTAGTCTCCTGATCGTAGACCACGTAAGCAATAAAAATAGCGTCCTGACTCATTTTGTATTATTCCAATTGGTAAAGTCTTTACCCTAAAGGTACATTTTCTTGTCACACACATCATTGAAAGAAAACTTCCAGAAAGTATATATGCTTTTTGTCACGTACGCAAAACACAAACAAGTTTGATCATTCTGTCCTATTTTCTGTACTTACACACATACATTTTGTTCAATTACATCATTTTATGTTTTTACACTCCTCCCTTTTTGAACAAAATGATGTGGGCAGTAGAATTAAATTGAAATGGTTGATGAAGGGGAAGGGGGGAGAAAAGGGGATGGGGAGGAGAAAATGGAAGAAGCTATACGAGACATGTGCTCCTCATGTAGCATATATGCCCTTTCCATAGAGGCGGTAAAGTACTTAGATAGAGATCACCACCCATCCTTGGGTAGCCTGAGAGGGTGCGGGTAACAGTCAACAGAAAAAGTATTTTTAAGATAGCCATTTCTTGCAATGCGATGCGTGGATCCAGGCAGGCAGTCCTTCAACTTTCACGGCATGTGGTGTGGATAGAAGAATTTGGAATGGTCCTCTCCACCTAGGCTGATGCCAGTGTTTTCTCCGAGTATCTCGAACCAGGATCCAGGTGCCCAAGGGAATTGGTAAATCCTTAGAAGGTGGGCTGGTCCTCCAGGCTTGATTAACCTGCTGGTGGACTTCCTTCAACGAGGTTCGGAGACCTGCAAGACTAGAGAGAAGATCATTGTCCACAGTATGCAAATTCACATTTCCTATTGGCATGGGACGTCCGGTCAGAATCTCAAACGGCGATAGTCCCAGTTGTCGGTGTGTCCGTCCCCTTGGTCCCATTAAAGCTAAGGGTAGTGCATCCGGCCATGATAAATTAGTTTGTTCACAAATTTTTGCGAGTTTTAGCTTTTAAAGTGCCATTGCATCGTTCTACGATGCCTCCGCTTTGGGGATGGTATTTACAATAATGGTGCACATTAATTTGGAGCCAGGTGGTTAATTCATTTATAACGGAGTTCACAAAATGAGTGCCATTATCTGTTTGTAACTTTTGAGGGATACCCCATCTTGGAATAATCTCTTTAATTAGTGCTTTAGCTACTGTTTTGGCATCGTTGTGTTTTGAAGGGAAAGCCTCTACCCATCGGGAGAACACATCGACAATCACAAGGCAATATCGGTACCCTTTAGACGGGGTTAGTTCAATGAAATCCATTTGGAGGTGTTCAAACGGACCCATTGGATTAGGGGTAATGGCGGGACTTACCTGGGTACCTTTTCCCACATTAAACTTTTGACATATTGCACAGCGTCTGCAAAATTGCTCTGCATATGTAGAGAAACCTACAGCTTCCCAATGTTTTTCAACATCTCGAACCATGGCATCTCTACCTGCGTGACCGAGGCCATGGGCGATTTTTGCCATTCCTGGGAAAGAGGCTTTTGGGAGAAAAGGTTTGTTAGTTTGTTTATGAGTCCAGACTCCATCAGAGAGGGACCCTTCTTTGGACCATTTTCTCCTTTCGATATCTGTGGCTGCACTCTGTAAAGAAATAATTTGATTATCAGGGTCCTGGTCATTTCTCTGTTGGAATAAAGAAATTGGTGTGTTATTATATGCAGCCTCTTTAGCAAAATGGTCAGCTAATTCATTTCCTTTGCTAACAGGATCCTGTTTTCCTGTGTGAGCTTGACATTTAACAATCGCTAGCTTTGATGGTTTGGTTATAGCTTCTAAAAGGGATTCGATCAATTTCTGATGTTGGATGGGTTTGCCAGTACTGGTCTTAAATCCCCTTAGTTTTCATAGTGCTCCATGATCATGGCAGACTCCAAAAGCATACCTGGAATCCGTATAAATTGTTACGATCTTCCCTTCGAACAGCTGACACGCTCGAGTGAGTGCTACAAGTTCAGCTGCTTGTGCACTCAAGCTTGATGAAATTCGATTTGCTTCCAGCAGGCGGTCCCCTTGGACTACTGCGTAACTGGTTGAGGGTGCTCCATTTTTCAATCGCAAGGAACATCAATCCACAAAAATCATTTCTCCAGTTTCTAAAGGTGTTTCCTGTAGATCTACTCTAGGTTTTACAACCTTTGCTATTTCATCATGGCAATTATGTGGTTCTCCTTTGTTGTTAATTGGGAGAAGAGTGTCTGGATTTAAAGTGGAGCATCTTTCAATTGTAACATTTGACAAAGTACAGAGTACATTCTGATAGTGTATTGCCCTAGCAGTAGTGAGATGTGAAGTTTTGGCTTGTACTAGGATAGAATGTACAGCGTGAGGCACTTTAACTGTTAGGGGGCTCATGAGAACTACATCCGTGCTTGCTAATACAGCTTCTGTTGTTGCAGCCACAGCACAAAGACACGGAGGAAGTGCTGCGGCCACTGGATCCAGTTTTTTAGAAAAATAAGCCACCGGTCTCTGTTTATCTCCGTGTTGTTGCGTCAGTACTGCATTCATAAATCCCTGCTTTTCGTCCATGAACAAAGTGAATGGACGAGAATGATCAGGCAAACCAAGCGCGGGCGCAGATAGAAGAGCAGTTTTTAAGTCACAGAGAGCCTTCTCAGCCTGTTCATTCCATTGGACCTGGCCAGAAAGGGGGGTGCCAGGAGTATTAGCCAATTGTTGCAACGGCTGTGCTCTTTCAGTAAAATTTAGAACCCACTGTCTGCAGTAGCCCAGAATACCTAAAACAGACATAACCTGTTGTTTTGTGACCAGTCTAGGAAGATTTTGGATGGCTGTAATGCGATCGCTAGAGAGAGCTCTTGTTCCATACGTAATGTCATGACCTAGATATTTTACAGTTGTTGTGATTAGCTGCAGCTTAACTTTAGAAACTTTATGGCCATTGTCCCCCAAAAACAGCAACAATTTCTGGGTATCTTTTGCACAATCTTCTTCCGTAGCGCTACATAGCATTATGTCATCTACATACTGTATCAATGTACTACCTCTGTCCGGCCAAAAGCCTTCTAAATTTTGGGCAAGAGCTTGTCCATATACACAAGGGGCTTCAGTGTATCCCTGAGGCATGACGGTCCATGTCCAACGGCGGTTTTGGAAAGTAAAAGCAAACCAAAATTGAGAATCAGGGTGTACAGGGATAGAAAAGAAAGCATTAGCTAGGTCAATAACGGAGAAGTACCGAGCGGAAGGAGGGATAGTAGAGAGGATAGTGGAAGGATTAGGGACGATAGGGGCCCTAGGGAAGATGGCAGAATTTACTTGTTGCAAGTCTTGTATGAAACGCCATGAACCGTCAGCCTTTTTTACAGGTAGAATGGGGGAATTGACTGAAGAGTATTCAATTGGAATAATGGCACCGCGTTTGACGAGATCGGAATGTACGGCGGAGATGCCAGCCTCTGCTTCCGGAGACAGAGGATATTGGGCACGGTGCGGGCGGAAGGAGGATTTCGGGTGGATCACCAGAGGCTCACAATGGGCTATCCTTCCATAATCATTCTTTCCCTGGGACCATAGTGAATCAGGGAGCATAGAGAGCCAAGAAGGGAAAGTGGTTTGCAATGAACAAGCAAAAGAGGAAGGACGGCACAAAGCGCGATGTACTAAAAAATCAGTTTGAAGCACCACTTTAGTTATTAAACGGTCAGGAGTATCAAAAATACCTGGAGCAACTTGTAACCAGTCTGTTCTTTTAAGGCATTTTTCTACCCATGGTCCTATTTCCCCCCATTTAACAGTGCGTGATTTAGC
Source organism: Erpetoichthys calabaricus (assembly GCF_900747795.2). Classification (NCBI taxonomy): domain Eukaryota; kingdom Metazoa; phylum Chordata; class Cladistia; order Polypteriformes; family Polypteridae; genus Erpetoichthys; species Erpetoichthys calabaricus. Next base: position 153,197,800 of record NC_041395.2, read on the forward strand.
TAAGGAAATATGAGGCACTGAGCCGCCAAGATAAAATATATGTTGTTAGCATGTAAGATGAACAGAAGCAGCTGCCTTTGTGGATGAAATAAAAACACAGGAGATGTGAAGGGTTTCGGGGCGAGTACCAGAAGTAAGGAAAGATTCTAGCCAGGGGGTGTCTACTTCTATAGGGAAGTATTGGGCAGTACAGTGTAAAATGTCAGGGGCCTGTAAATTGGGAAAGAGACAAGGGGAAAAAGAGTGTAGGGCTTTGAGGAGAATGGTGTGTGGGGAAATATTTAAAGTCCAAGCTGCAAAAGAGGGTTTGGGGTAAGGGGCAATTTGACACAACAACTTGGGGGTAGAACAGAAAAAACCTTTGTCAGTCATAGAAATAGAAAGAGAAAGTTTTGTCATGAGATCTCTTCCTAAAAGGTTAACTGGACAGAGCTGATTTAAAAGAAAACGATGCAGTAAGGTATGTCCGCCAGGACGTGACTGGACTTGAAGAGGTTTTGATACTTGGAGAAGGTGAGGTTGTCCAGAAGCAGTAAGCACAGTAACAGTCTCGTTCGAGGCAGGGACCTTTGCCAGCAAGAGGGTACCAGTGTCGATTAAGAAAATAGTCTCAGTGCCATCAACGAACAATGTCAGTAAAGGATCAGTCTCTGAATTATGGGTGAGCAAAGGTAGTTGAAAAGAGTGGCTGGAGGTCCCTGCGTTTTCCTATGGCCAGTATTGTTGGTCAGGGGTGTCAGAAAAAACAGGTGGAATAGGGGGAGGCGGGGGCTGTTGCTGTCTGTGAGGGCACTCCCGACGAAAATGTCCAGTTTCACCACAGGCGTAGCAAGAGTAGGAATTAACATTGGGATTAAAGGGAGAGGGAATAAAAGGATTAGTATTGTGGTCAACAGGAGGAGCTCCAAAACCACCTCGTCCTCTTCTTCGTCCTCGTCCCCTTCCTCTAAGGCCATATCCTCGGCCTCGGTCAGGAGTATTCCTGGTATAATAGTTCATCTGTGCTGCCAATAATTTGGCATGAGAGTCCGATTCCTTCTGCTTAGTTTGTTTTTCGGCATGTTCAGCATGTCGTTTGACTTCATCAAACGCGGCACTTTCCCACCCAATACAGGAAGTGCGGACCTTGTTTTGTATATCAAGGCGCAAACCGGAAACAAAAGGTGGAACTGCAGCTCGGGTGCGGTCATCAACATTTTCCAAGCCCGAGTGATTAGCCATAAGGTCTTGAATCCTATGTGCCCATTCATCAACCGTCTCGTCTCTCTTTTGTTTTGCAGCAGAAATAAGGGACCAGTCCGTTCCTTTTTTATATTTTTCTGCAATATTTTGTCTCAACGCCTCCCATTGTGGGTTAAATTCGCCTTCTCCACCAATCCCCTGTCCTCGAGTTAAAGCTGGGTTCCATACCCATGGAACATCATTGCGGACACCCTTGCAAACAGTGGCCCATGTGGTCCCAAGCTTTCGACGAAGTACCTGGGTCCATTCAGCAGCGTTAGGCTTATACATGCTATCTAACTGATCAAGTTGTTCAACAAATTTTAGTCCTCCTACTTCCTTTGGATCTGGAAGTGCATTCACGACATCCTTTAGTTCTTGGATGTCCCAATTCCGATTTATCATAACTGTTGTGGGATTTTGGGGTCTGGCTGGATGGGCAGGGTTATAATGGGGATTGGGAACTTCTATTAAAGGGCAAGTAAGTAAAGGTGAAGGATTTGGAGAGAAAAAAGTTGGAGCTGGTTTGTGAGTGGAGGTTTGACTTCAAGTGCGTTGGGAGACGGGGGTTTGTCTAGTACGGGGTGGGTCATCACGATGGGTAGAGGGGTCATAGTGATCTGTGCCTGGGGGATCATCGGGGGAAGCTTCTGCCAGTTGTAGTGCAGGGGGGGCAGTCGGAATGGGGGATAGAGGAGGGGATAATGGAGGTGCCTGAGGTTTCTACTGAGGAGAGGAACAAATAATAGGATAATGGGGGTCTTTATTTGGATTATTCTTCCTTTTCCTCCCGTCTGCCTGTGGTTCAGTGCCTGTCTGAACTTTCTGTAATGTAATTAGTAATTCCTCTTTCTCCTTTTTAGCCTTTCCCTCATTTGCCCGCAACAATTCATTCAGTTTCTGTACTGCTTCTAAATTTCTGTCTTTTATTACTAATTCCCATCTATCGAACATATCCATTCGATACGGTCCACTATTATAACAACCCTGCTTATTCCTACACAGGATCTTCCTAGCTTCCTGTATTTCACTTGCATCTCCTGTCCCCTCTATTGGCCAACGCCCACCACTCTGTCTATTCCATTTCCTACATGCCTTCTTGAAATCTAAACCTGTCTTCTTTTCTATAAATTTCCTAGGAGACCCATTTTTACGGGGCGTCTGTAGATCCTTCCAAAAATAATTCTTCCAGCATTAATGATTTTGATCCCCCTGTGCGGCGATTAACAGGCTTACTGTTATAAGTTCCCATTATGTCCCCTTGCTCTTCCCGGGTCCTGTATTGAATTTTCCAACTATATACTGATTCGTCTAATCCCTTGTACGTATGAATCAGCGAGGTATTAAGTGTGCCACTCACTATTCCCTTACTGTTCCCTTCTTTAGTCCCAAGGGGAGACACCCAACTATCGGTCCTGTCCCAGTTCCCAGGAGAACACGGTATTCCTATTAGTATGTAGATTTATTTATTCCGTCCTAACAGCAATCCTGCAATCTGTGCTCTTTTTCTGTTTATGTTTCCATATATATATATATACCACCCCGTTACTCGTCCCGTTAGCCTGTCCGCTCACATCCCCGGATTCCAGCTCAGGTGACTTCGTGTCCGATTCGGTTCAGCAGAATACTACATCAATACGTCCAGCCGAGTCTAGGATATGGGTGAGGCCAGTATCCTTTCGTATGCGTCAAACTGCTTGGGTCAAGTCTCCATCACCTTAAGCAACCCGCTGAGATATGAATATGACTAGACGGTCAACAGGAAACTCGCCCTCCCGTAATTTAGAAAATAAAAAAATGTTCGGAAATTCCCCGGTGCTTACCCCAGCCTGGAAGTGTGCAAGCTCTGTCTGGAAATCCGTTCAGTCACCGTGGATGTAGCAAAGAGGAGACCAGGGGCTCCTCACGCAAGAACTCTTTCAGGACAGGGCAGTCCTAACTTTTGCCGGAGCTGCATGCTCTGCTGCCGGAGTACTCAAGTTGATGGCAGTCCGCTGGTAAGACAGATCACTGAAATGGTCTCGCTGGAGGAGTCGACCAGCTGTCTCTTGCCCCACGTCCGGGCGCCAAAAAACTGTGGACACTTTTTGTGACTGAAGACAGAGAAGAAAATTAAAATTAGTAAAAACCTTTTATTGATACATACCAGGCAAAGGTAAAATGACAGAGAAATACAGTCCTAGGACACCGCACTTCATCTGCCTCGAGCGCAGATATCCTTGCTCTTTTATAGCTTTCTAGTCTCCTGATCGTAGACCACGTAAGCAATAAAAATAGCGTCCTGACTCATTTTGTATTATTCCAATTGGTAAAGTCTTTACCCTAAAGGTACATTTTCTTGTCACACACATCATTGAAAGAAAACTTCCAGAAAGTATATATGCTTTTTGTCACGTACGCAAAACACAAACAAGTTTGATCATTCTGTCCTATTTTCTGTACTTACACACATACATTTTGTTCAATTACATCATTTTATGTTTTTACATGGTCTACTCATCGAGTCCTATGATCCACATATGCAGCTGAATGCAGTTTGGTTGATCAGAAGCTGGTTAGGGGTTGCCCCGTGATGCAGTTTCCTCTCCGTTTGTTTTTGTTCTCACACTGTTCTTCAGCTGCAATGGACTGGCACCCTGCCCAGAGTTTGTTCCTGCCTTGTGCTCTATGCTAGCTGGGATAGGCTCCAGCACCCCCATGACCTTGGTCTGGTTTAGGCAGGTTAGAAAATGACATTACATCAGTCTCCTCCATTTGCTGGCTGACAGTTGGACTACTGGCCCCTTCTGTATTTTTTTATTTTAAACATCAACATTTACCGTTGTCTGCGATGGAATAGTGGGTGTATGGTTGACATCTTGAAGGAGGGTATTTCAATGGCTTTTCTTTTTCTGTTGATATTAACAAGCCATGATATTTAATGTTTATGTCAAGATTGATTTGGGAGTCCAACTTGTTCTAATGTGAATAAGGCTGAGTGTAAGCATATGTGTACACTGAAACTCAAAACAAGTTTTGTTGGGGCTATTAAGATGATCCATTAAGGGCCCTAGTTTGGAAAAAAATGGATATAAAAACAGATCTGGGTTTCTTCTTTCTGGTTATTCCTTAGTCACTCAGTGATCTTTATCCTAACTGAGGATGGGTTGGTTGTATGAGCTTAAGTATCAGTGTTGCTATAGGCACAGAGTCTAGGCCCCTGCCAAAATTAAAACCGGGCTCAGAAAATTAATTAAAGAGTCATCACCAGATAATTTTTTATCAGTTTTTTATTGAACATTAATATAATAAATTATACAAGATACACAGCGCCAAAGATAAATTAGGCCTATACCTTCACATTTCCCACCACATTCCCCAAACTCATCCTCAATTCAAGTGTAAGACCTTGCTTGTTGACTTTTGCTTCAATCCATTTCTAAATGAAAGATCAAGTCTTGCTTTAGGTTAAGATATATGTTTTATTACCAACATTATACAGTATCTGAATCAGGTGGGCATAACCAGATATTGTTTGTCTTAATCAGTTCTTGAGTTTTGATTTTGCACTGTGGAAAGCAGTAGCAGTAGCAGACAGGTTAGATTTCTTTTCAGTCCTTTAAATTCGGTTTGTAGTTTGAATGTTATACATTTGAGAAAACAAAGAACTTGAACTGCGTGGGAAACAACTGATAGAAGGCTAACATGGAGCAATATGTGAATACTTGAAGCACTTGTGATTCAGTGTCCATTAATGCTATCACATGTATAGAGTACACTGAAATTCTGAGCTGCTGCCTGACCAACATTCAGCCAATGTAATGTCTTACTCACTAAAAATCAACCTTCATAAAAGTTGGTTAATTGAAAGTCCACCTTTCACACTATTTGGACCGGAACAAGCAACCTTTAACATGTGTTCTGTTTGCTGTATGGCAGTAGCACAAGGAATGAATAGGTAGCATTATGATAAAATATTCAAGGCATTAGCCCTGAACTTGAAAAGACATAGAAGAGCTACAAAATCACAAACAGCATGGTCTAACATCAGATTTATTGGGTTAGAGAAAAAACACAACACAAGCCAGAGTTAAACCTTCCAGCACTCCTTGCATAAAGTCACTTCAGTAGACATTGGTCAATAGACAGACAGAAAGAACTTTACAAAAGCTCAGCCCCAACCCCTCTCTCCGGGGGCGCGCTTCACGCTTGCCACTTCGCGTCTCTGCCGCTCGCGTTGTGAAAGGAGATGCGGACGAATCAGCTGCTGGCTTGCCGCCGCTGCTACTGAGCTGCGTGATCTGCATGTCACGCTGTGCGTCATTCACTTAAAAGCCTGTACAGCAGCTGCTGCTACCGCACTGCATGTTCTGCATGTTGCGCTGTGCAACGATCATTTAAAAGCCTGTACAGCAGCTGCTTGTGACGTGCTGCATAATCTGCATGTCGTGCTGTGCAACGATCATTTAAAAGCCTGTACAGCAGTTGTCCTTTTGTCTCACTTCCTTGTCTCCCGGGACGTTAAAGTGTCTCCGAGAAATTGTTTGTAAGTAGGGCATAATGTGCAACTAGTCTCGTGGGACTTCAAAGTGCCTCCCCGAGATGATCACGTCTTGACCCAAAATTTTTTCATATAATATATATATATATATATATATATATATATATACACACACACACACACTATTGTCTGAACACACACCAAAATGACCAAAAAGAACTAAAATTTAAAAAGAAAGAAAACTTCTGACAGTCACAGTGAGGCATTATACAGGCATATTGCTGTTAGTATAAAGGAGCCCCCTGTAGCATTATTTGACTAGCTTCTGCATTTCATGCTTTACAATGAAGACAGGCCTACAAAAGTGAGTTGTGTTTTCAGAAATAGCACAGACAGTTTTTTGGGATAAAATATGTCAAGAAGCTATTGAGAGGGGAAAATGTAAGGTATGATGAGCTTGTGGCTAATATTAGAAGTATATGGTGGAAACTGTGGTCATTTAAAGTTGAAGTAGGATGTCAGTTAAGACACTCTGGAGAACATTAGGGAAGCTGAGGTGTTTCATTCAAGAGATAATAGTAGCCACAGAAAAGCCTTACTCTGGTTCAAATATAGATGGGATTAACCAGTATGGTTGCCAGATGTAAGCAGTGAATGATCACCACTGCTGTCCTGCTATCCTGAAGAGATGATGGGTTATGGGATGGAAATTGTGATGGAGAGGGCAAACAGATTGTCCTTATTTCTTGGTAATGTCTTTCATTTGCAGAAAAATTTTCCCAGTCTTCTCAAATACTCTCCCTTTTACACTCTAGAGTATGCACCTGATTTACTTTCTTATATGACAGAATAATGCCAGATTTTAGTTAAACACAAGCCAGCTGCCTGTTTTTATGCAGTAAAATCAATAAATACTTTTTGATGCTCCTCCAGTACTGTGTTTACTATAAGCTTTAGCTTGAGAAACAATAAGTTAATTTAATTTTCTGCCAATGAAAATGTAATTATTTTCTTCCTTTAGTACAAATAGCAGCAATTACCCTTTATGTCCATTCATTCCTCAGGCTTTTCCATAATCCTAGTGTATCTTCCATATTGAAATGAATGCAGAGATGCATCAGTTGTTTCATTGTTAAAGTTCATCACAATTTATGTTTTTTTGAAACCCATTCGTTTTACAGCTTACCAATGGATGGAATATCTTTCCACTAATGTTTCTTCCTATAATAACTAGTTACGAGTAAGGCTTTGTGAAGGCTACATCCTACTAATCAGGACTGTATTAAAAATTAAAAGATTTATAGCAGATGGCATGAGAACACACTGCCTCAAGGATCATACTCCTTGAATTCAAAGCCTGTGCCAAGTTATTGTCTGTGTGGAGGCTGAATGTTTGTCTTGTGCTTGCATGGGTTTTCTGCTGGGTACTCTGTTTTTTTTCCCATATTGCCAAGGACACGCAAGTTAAGATAGTTGGTGACTCTAAAAGTGGGCCCAGTGTGGGTGTGTGCCCTGTGATGCTGGGTTGTTGTCTACTTTGTTTTCAATGCTGCCAAGATAGACTCGGGTTTTCCATAATCCTAAATTAGACTAAGTGGTGTTATGAATGTAAATATATTTGATGCATTGCATACATTATGTCTTTAACTGTTCCTTTAAGTCAAAGAAATACAAAATCTAAAAGTGAATTAAATCTCCCTTTCTTTCTTTTTTCCATTTTCAGGACTTCACCATGTTGGCAAGTCAGTATCTAACACGGGGTAGGAAGCCAGTCCAGTCCAGTCCAGTCTACTAAGAGTAAGTATTGATTATATTGTAATTTTCATAATCATTTCTTGCATTGGTCTTAGAAGTGCAATAAAATACACTTAATGTGTATTTTTAGGTTAAAAATCACTTTATGTAATCATCAATGTACATAATTAAAGAAGTGATGCTGTTTGCTAAAATTAAAGGCTAACTGCATCTTAGAAAACATTTTTACATTCAATTGTTCTGGTTGAGAAATCCTTGTTTAGAGTTAACTATGCAATTATTTTCATTTTTAAATATTTGCCAACATTCTTTTACAGTCACTAAAACATGAAGGTTTATAAGATAAACTTTTAAAGGGATACAAAACTTTTAAAGGGATACAAAGAAGAGTTGTTTGATTGATAGTATAAAACAAAACAGACAAAATTAGTGTATTAAAACTTTAACACATTAAAGAACACCAATAACATTAAAATAACAAAAATAAAATACTTTTGTAAATTGGTTTGTGAAAGCATCAGAGCAAGGCTTTCAGAAGTGTATTTGATAACTTTTCCCTGGACTGCCATGCTTGTTTTCAAAACAAAACAGTTTCCGATTTATAGGTTGGAAACTCAAGTGTCCATCTTGCAGAAAAAGAAAAAGAAAAAGAAAATACTATACTTGCAAATAAATAAATAAAAGTCAATTTTGTTGCAAAACTTGCCTGGACAACCTGGAAGGTCAAACTAAGGAAAGGACTCTTACCCAGTTCATCCACAGAAAGAGCCTTCAGGGCCAAGTTCTCTATGGCGTGTCTCCTGTTTTTACTTTCTTTTTCATGGTTTGTGGCAAAGACTGCAATTGATGTCTCATGAAAAAAATTAGCACAATTAAATGAATGGAAAAACCAGAATAGCTAAATCCAACTAACCAGAGCTTGACTCATTACTGTTATGTGCTAACAGACCTCTGACATCTTTGCATAAATATAGTTGATGCGCAGCCCATTGTGGTGGTGATGCTATTTATACTTCTATTCATACATTAGTGCCATGCTAGAAGAACAAGATTCATTTACTTTATTTAGTAAATGGAATTTCTTGAAATGTAAACATGCAGCAAAATTAATTTGTTTTTATCCTTTTAATAGACACTTTGATCCAAATTTGGCTTGCAATTCACTAGTGTCTAAAGATTTTAAGCGTGCAAAACATATACGCCAGTCATGAAGGGGCAGCACAAATTAGGTAGAACAACAAAGATAAAACAAACATTAAATCTCAACATCTAATACATTTGCATACCAAGTAGTATTACCAGTTAAAGATCTATGGACAAGTACTATAGTGTACATTAGAGATGTCGTGTTGTTAGGCCTATTGAGTCTAATAACAGTTCAAGAACTGAGTTTCCATTCCTTTTTGAATGCTAGAGATGAATTCAGCACTTCCCATTGTAAAAGGGAGGCCAGTCTATCAATGTATGGCTGAGAATTGAGGAGAAGTAGATTTTGCTAATTTGAAGTTAGAGCCAGTAGAGACTAACCCAACAAAACTGATTTGTACAAAAGGCTGGATAGTGGCATGGAACTTCACAAAGACCAATTTCCTGGAAACCTACAAAACAAAATTAGAATTTAGCTAAAAAAAGATCCAAAAAAGTGTAACTTGACAAATGAACTGAATTGAATACAGAAAACCAAGTGGACTGCTACACTGTGGATGAGTAGAAGTAGTAAGATGGCACAACCTGGAAGTCTTTCACAAAAGGGGTCACAGCAGTCTGACTAAGGATGATCAGCTCTAAGACTAAGACTTCTGTTGAAGAGGAGGTCAAGATTTTACAGCTAAAGAACCTGGAAGAATAGCTCACTGACACTGTCTGTTTGGTAATGAGGGGATTCCTTGTAGGTTTGGCATCAGCTACCAGATATTTTTAACTCTCTGTTACCCTTCCTATGCTCCTGCATATCCTGTTTGCAGACCCTGCTATCTGTACTGTATATGTATTGAAGAAGAGTTACTGAAAATTGTCTGCTTTTCCCCTGAAGCCTTACTGCTGCTACATATGTGGTCTCCCCCGAAATTATGGGACCACACCCAAAACAGTGTGAATATTTGACTAGAAATGTTTAAAATAACAGAATATGTTAGCATAACTCAGTACTACTGACTACATAACAAAATGAGCATATATATTAAAGTGTAATGAACTGAAGTTTCAGTTGTCCATGGCCAAAAACATAAAAGATTCATTCCATTCCAAATATGATAAATGACTGAAGCACTGTCTTCTGTCCTGTGCAGCTTTTATGCTGCTCTTTGCCCTTCAAACCAGCTCACACATGCTGCTTTTACACTATGCAAATACCTTAGGGAGTGGCGTTAGAACGTACATTAAAAGATTTTACATAAAAGTAGAAAATGACATGTTAGAAATTAAACAAGACAGACTTAACCTTTACCATGTAACTCTATATCATTTGAAATCTAAGTGACACTTGTTGCAGAACCAGTCTGTATTTTATGTTCTTGTTCAAAGTATTGTCACAACAAAAGTTCATATTTGAATACTTGCACTCATTGATCATGAACCTTAATACGATCATGGCATGTCTCCCAAGCTGTGTTTTTACATATTTTTATGGAGAGAGTTAATCAGATCTACAGTCTCCAAAAGATATTCTGGGTAATAAACAGGGTTATAAACCAGGAATTAGGCCACAGCAATGTTAAGCTGTAAACTGTTCTTGCTGATGTTGGCATTAGCCCTCTTATATTCCAGTAAAATGAAACTATTGCCTAGGACCATCTGAGTATGTTCTGAAATTTGGGAACTTTATTGAGGGATTGGCATGAATTTGAAAGGTTAAGATGCTTTCTGTTTTATCCCATGGGTGCTTAACTGAAATACTGGTACCTTGCACATTTGATTTCCAGTTCATTACCTTTAATAATAATAATAATAATAATAAATTACATTTACATAGTGCTTTTCTAACCTACTCAAAGCTTTTTACATAGACCACTTTTGCACCAGTATGCTCATCACACTTTAGCTATTAGGCCATGAAAGGGTGAGAGAGACAATTAGGCAGTTTGAGACAAGGGATGATTAGAGGCCAGAATGACCAGGCCATGGTGGTCAGTTTAGTCAAGGCATCTTGAAATACCCTAGCCATTTGAAAGATGCCCAGTAACAATTCTCATGAAAATAAAAATCTGTTTAAATTGTACATCCACATCCCCATACACAAGCAGCAGAACCACAAAGCGGCTAGCGCGTAGCGCTGACTGGGGGGTTGGCAAGCGAAGTGAGCAGGGGGCTCTGCCCCCTAGTTTCATTTAAAAAAAATAAATACATTCATTGTTTTGTTTATTGGTGCCTTATTGACGCTGTGCCATGTTTCACTTTGCTTTTCATATTAATGTATTTATCCTGATTGCAGTTTGTCTCTGAGTGAGTATCAGTGGATGATGTGGCCACCTGAAGAGCCAGAGTTGCAGTACAGGTTCTGTCAGTACCTTACCTTAACACAAACTGTACCCTTTCTTCAAAAATAATTGTTTAAAAACTAAAGGTTTCCAAGTATTATAAACTCTGATTTCAGTTTTGCTATCTTTAACAAAAGTTAATTTGATTATTTGACCCACGATTGTCCCAAATGTATCATTTCTAGTTATAAAATTTCCTAATCTTTGCCTCCTGAGAAACTAATAGCTAGAAACTCACTCTTTTTCACATGGAGAAATGCTACCTTGGGTCACAAATGGCAGCATCTATCCTATATGCATGTACTTGATTCACTGTCAATCTCACATCTTCCAGTGAGCCAAGGACATCTTCTTGTGAAAGGTGATTGCAGCTTCCCGGTACTGCAGACAATGGAGGGCAAGTAAGGCAAATGGGCAAACACTGGCTTACGGCTAAGGTACTGAAAATAGTTCATTCGTACTAATTGAAGACACCAAAAAGAGAAGAGGGATCTATCAAGCTGGAATACTGGAAGGCAAAGGGAGATTCTGCTAAATGCAGAAACTGAAAGCGAAACAACACTTATAATGCTAAATTAATAAAAAAAAAGTGACAAAAGAGGTTAACATTTGTCCTGGAATGAAGGGAAAAGGAACTGTGCTAAGTACATGATGAATACTTTTTATGTGCATTTACAATAGAGAAGATAATACAGATAATAAGTCTGAGGTTAGAAAGGTATTAAGGTGTGGTGGTAACATTAATTGCGCTGCCAAAGGTAATCATTTTCTAGCCCAGACAGTATCCTGGCAAAAGATAAAGGCTGACATTTATACACCACTCACTGATTATCTATTATAAAAAAAAAATCCAGGAAAGCAAAAGCAAAGCGACGATACGTGATCTTCTCAGAAGTTCTTGGAAGACATTTAAAAGACCCGCAAGACAACAGAGACTTGCCACGGAGCGTCTCGCGGGGACCGTAAACATGAGATTGGTGCTAAGAGATTGTCCCTGGGCCGTCTTGCGGGGACGTGGAACATGAGATTCTTGCAAGACACACCCTACTTACAAAAGATATTATATAAGAGCACACCCATCAAAAAACACTCAGTAGTGTAAAAGCACATAGTACACACATATCCTGAGCTCTCAGCACATATAAAGCGTATAAGGACAATATGGAGAATAGAGACCCAAAGGCGTTGGGGAGAAAAAAAGGCAGATAAGAGATTATGAAAGCAGTGGAATTCGAAAGGCTCAAACAAACGATGGCGCGATACACATGCAGAGAAAGGTACAGAATATGAAAGCAATAAAATTCGAAAGTATTGTAGCGTCCCAGCCAGGTTGAGACCTTTTTGGTTTTAAGTGACTGTTCGGTCTGATTGAGGGAGGGCAGACTACAGCACGGAAGACTGATAGCGGGGTATTGATTGATGCGGTTAACGGGAGCGAGACCCGGGGGAGAAGGGGTTGGAGAGGGTGCTAGAAAGTTGTGTTTGGGGTTAGGATTGTTCAAGTAAAACGTTTGTGACAATTTATCATGTCAGTCGCCACAGTATCAAAGAATATAGAAAAGATCACATTACCGCAAACAAAAGGTGATTAATCATCAGAACCAGGCGAAACTGAAAAAATCGATGTCAGAAATAAAAACAAAGAGTAGACAACAAAGTCTTTTCGCATTCGCATCATTCAATGCACAAAACGTGGATTTACACAATAATGGACCATATGCTATGAGAATCTGTGGTTCCGGAACAGTTAAAGCAACGACAAGTTAAATTTCAAAGAATACACAATTTGATCAGGTATAGTATTGATGATCACGGAGAAGCGATGCAAATTTTAACAGGCAAAAAGAAAGGTAATGTATATATTCCGCGAATAACATTAAACACCAAAGGAGATTGTGATATGCCATTCGTATTAAAATGTTTACAGTTTACCGTGAGAATAGCTTTTGCTGTAACAATCAATAAATCACAAGGACAAACATTAGAAAAAGTCGGATTATTTATTAGAGAAACAGAAACAATATTCACTCACGGCAGTTATATGTTGTTTTGTCACAATGTGTCTCCAAAAAATATTGTTTTTAATGAAGCTTTAAAGTAAAAGTGCAAATAATGAAATTAAAACAATTCCAAAGAAAAAAAAATAAAAAATTGTATATCCGATTAACCAAACACAGGGGCTGGTGAGCGAAGCGAGCAGCCCTAGTCTTCAAAAAATTACTCATGTTGGAAATATGCATTAAGCCATTCATTAACTGAACCTGCTAAATCCAGTTTTAGATTTGGGGTAGCTTAACCTTATCTTGGCAAAACTGGGCACAAGACAGAAAGCAGGCCTGAATGGGATACCAGTCCATTATGGGATACAATCACTGATTACCTCACCGAAGGTCAGCCACATTAGGCCAGGCAAAGCTTTCATTTAATCTAAAATAAATGTGTTTGAAATGTGGAAAACTGAATACTGAAAGAAAAATTCACTTGGACATGGGGAGACTATGCAAACTCCACAAAGCTCCAGACCAGATCTAGTTCATTCACAAAGAAAAACAGCAGAACACAGACCAATACCTAACTGGTTCATATCAATCAATTCTTTAACAGTGCTGAATTGTTTTAGGAATTATTCAAACAAAAGCAACATTCTAACAGATAGGCAGTATTGATTTTGGAAAGGCAGAATATATTTAACAATTTTGGAGTTTTCTTTTAACATGCTACATGAGTACAAATTACACAGTTTCACTACTGTCAGAATAAACTTGGCAAGGATTCACTTAAGAGACAGATGTTTAAGTTGGAAGCAACAGTCAATATTCCAGGGGATTATGAGTTTATGGATACAAGACTTGGTGGAGGTTAGGAAGGAGAAAGTGCATGGGAGAGACAAGAGCTCACAAAGGAGGTACATTTGCGTTCAAGTTGAGGTTTCATTATTGCTTTTCAAAATCTGTAGCAATCAGAGTGATCAACTGTGGCCAAGTCACTTCCATTCTCCTTCTCTTTTTGGCGTCCTCGGGATGGTGTTCTTTGAGATCCTTGTAGACTGGAGTTTTGTTTTCTTCTCCTCCAGATGGCCTTGGCTTAATATATTTAGTTTGGAACTTGATTTTCCTAAGACTGCCATCCAGAATGTACTGCAGAAGGGCCTAAAAAAACAGAGAGAGCAAGAGAACAAAACAGAATAACATGGCGCCAGTGAATTTGCAGTGCTCTGACTAAAAGGTTTCCATATTATTGAAATCAAAGACGTGCCAATCAAATACTTAAGAATTTTGCCATGTAGGGGGTACGCTAAATACCTTGGATGTCCTTAAAAAACATAACTTGAACCTTCTATGACCCATAAACAATCAGTACAGAAATTAACTCACTTTGGTTTCACTGTACCTGTACATAAATTGAACAAAGCTTACATACATGCCTAGAAAGCCAGAAAATTTCCAATATTTTCTTAAAAAAGATAATGAAGTTTTGTGTGACTTAAGAGGCCAAACTAAGGGAAGCTTTTTCAAACACCTGGTATTGTAAAACATACGGTATTCTGGGTAAGTCATGCAGTATTCATGCCAAAATATAGGTGAGGCCTTGTCTAGTATACTGTGTGCAGTTTTTAAATGTTCTTCTCTGATAGACTAAGAAAATGTAATATATTTTGGACAAAAAAGGCAGCAGAGCTTTTATTTTCATAATTCTATAGAATTTTCAAAAAAAAAAAAAGAATCCCCCAAGCATATTAAAATTGAGACACAAGGTACCAGTAAAGACTGAGTGATGGTCTTTAAAAGACAGTGACTATAAAAACATAGAAAGAATTAGAAAGGCATGTTGTTATTTACTTCAAAAACTGGATAAGATTCTGAGATCTGCTGGCCTTGTCCATTTTACATTGCACTCTCACACTGTCTGTACATAAACTTTAAGAGCCTTATTTTACACAGGTTCATAGTCTCAGATCATTATTTGTGCCAGGGTGGTCTTAACGCATGGGCACAATGAGCACTGGCCAGCGGCCCAAGGAACATAGGGCCCCATGATGTTTCTCATGCCGATGTATGTTTCTGTTTTGCTAAAAAAACAGGGGCCCTGGGGTACTACTTTGCCTGGGAGCCTATGATGCTCTTAAGATGACCCTGCTTGTAACAAAGAAGTTGACCAGCAATGGTGTTGAAAAAGTCCACAAGGAAAAACATTAGTGTTAGCACCTGTTAGCACCAAGTAAATTTCATGGGAAACAAAAATGAATAACACATAGACCAATTAGATAATGGTAAATGCAGAACAACACAAGACACAAGGAGTAAAAAGATCTGGCATGAACAGCCCGGCCTTACTAGACACTGAGCTGAATGAACAAATTAAAGACATGAGGCAAAAGAAATTAATGTTATCTGGACAAACTCATAATGGTGAAAGGGAGAATCGACCTGGAAAGACTATGAATAGAAATGCTCCAAAATGTGGCATGATCGGCTCAGATCTGCAAGTCAGTAACAGTGAGGCTTGAGAAAAAAAAGGCAAATGGGATGGAATGATCAGGAAGTTTTGAATTTAATTTCTAAAATGAAAACTGACTGCCTTTTCCCTAGGCCCATTCCCAAGAAAACTAGTAAAAAAGCTCAAAGGATATACTGGCAGCACCCATTCTTGCATTATCGAGAGCTCATTATTGAAGGGTGCAGTTCCTGATGTACTAAAAGTGTTGATCATTAAACCAGTAAAACCTACAGATAGACCTACATACACTTAATAATTATAGACCCATTTCAAATTTATCATGCCTTCACTGGGGACTATCATTAGAAAACATAACATTAATTTTCACTCGTACATAAAGGACACCCAGTCATACCTTTCTTTTAGACCAAATGCCACTTCTGATGCTTTTCTTAATTAATTGTGTCCATGAATTAAATTAATGGATGGATAAAATCTACTTGTCTCTGAATATAGAAAAAACTGAAATATTAATTATTGGAGGGAATGGTGCTGACCACATCATAATACTGTCACTCTTCAACTCAGATGGAATCACTATTAGTTTTACTAAATCAGACAGCAATCTAGGCATTATCTTTGACACTAGCATGTCATTTAAAACACCCATTACAAAACTATCCAAAACATGCTTGTTCCATCTTAGAAATCTTGGAAGATGAAGATGTTTTCTAAGAATGCAGGATACTGAGAAATGACTTCATGCATTTATTTCTAGTAGGATTGACTACTGGATTGTGTTATTTACTGGCTGTTCTAATTGTTCTTCATGCAGCTTTCAGTTAATTAAAAATGGTACTGCCAGAATTATTACACAAACCAGAAAATACAAACACATAACTCCAGTTCTTATAGTCCTTACACTGGCTCCCAGTTAAGTTTAGGACAGATTTTAAAATACTCCTTTTAACATATAAAGTCTTAAATGGACAAGGCCCTGCTGACTTATCTGAACTTATAACTACTTACAAACCAGAGAACACATTGTGATCTCAAGATGCCAACCTGCTTATGATTCCAAGGATTAATAAAATAACATTGGGAGGTCGAGCTTTTAGTTACAGGGCCCTGAAGCTGTGGAATGGCCTGCCTGCTACTATAAGATGTGCCCCTTTAGTTTCAGCTTTTAAATCCAGGCTGAAGACTCATAACTGCTAAACTGGAGTGGCTGATTAGCTGTGCATACTGCATTTCTATGTGTTAGTCATTTGAACAGAAATATAAGTTCAGTAATCCCCCACTCTACCGCGGTTCAGCTATCGTGGAAAAATTCAATAAGTACATCCTACCTGTAGTGTATTTTGCAGCCAATTCATAACAAGGCATATGGTTTTCAGCAGCCACTACGGTAGACAAAGAGTTTCACGTTACAGTACCCAGATGATTTCTTACAAGGCCCGTTATTGGCTGAAAGAGGAGAGTCAACCAATCAGAGCGGAATTTTCATTCTCTTAGGCTCTGACTGGCTGCTGCTAACATGGTGTAATCTCGCAAGAACAGCGAGCGTGGGTCCCCGACGAATTGTGTACCTTGCTTGTGGTCAGATTGTTGTGAGCAAACTTTTTGTGAGCTAACTTTTTTTGAGTTTTTTGTTTTGTGAGCTTTTCGTTTTGTTTCAAGCCCTACGATGGCTCCCAAGCGTCCTGCATCTTGTAAGCCTTCTGGTAGTAGTGAGCCCTAGTGCCAGAGGAAGACCTTGACCATACAGGAGAAGGTAAAACTCCTGGATGTACTTCATGAAGGAAAGCTCTACGTGGAAGTTGCTCGCCATTACAGCTTGAATGAATCGACGATGTGCTACATCAAGAAGGATGAAAAGAATATAACAACCACCGCATCACTTTCCTTTAGTCAAACAGGAAAGAGGGTGGAAACGCCTTGGAATAAAGCCATCATTAAAATGGAATCTTCGTTGGCTCTTTGGATCAATAGCTGCAGAAAGACGAAAAAAATTCCTTTGGACACAAACATCATTAGAGAGAAGGCCAGACAGCTCTATGCCACGTTCGCTGAAGGAGGTGACGACCATGCTGATGACCCCGATGCTTCCAAAGAACCTCAAGAAGAACCATCGACGATGAAATCTGCCAGCAAGGGGTGGTTCGACAGATTCCAGAAACGCTTTAATCTGAAGAATGTTTCCTTGTATGGCGAGGCTGCATCTGCGAATAAAGCAGCCACCGAGGAGTACAGGAAGGTGACATTCAAGGCAATCATCGAGGAGGGAGGTTACAAGCCAAAACAAGTGTTTAGCATGAATGAAACTGGCGTGTTTTGGAAGAGGATGCCTTCTCGTACCTTCATCATGCATGACGAAGCCTGAGCCCCTTGATTCAAAGCACACAAAGACAGATTGACTGTGATAATGTGTGGCAATGCTGCTGACCACATGATAAAGCCAGGGGTAATTTATAAGGCTAAGAACCCCAAGGCCCTGAAGAACAAGAACAAGCACCTGCTGCCAGTTTATTGGATGCATAACTCTAAGGCTTGGATTTCAAAATCCCTCACTTCTGACTGGTTCCACCAGTGTTTCATTCCAGGGAAGGAAGAAGACGAAGGCCTATCACTTGAACGTCTGGCAGTAGTTGTGAGAACAGCCAAACAACCGCAGGCAATGACAGACGATTGGGATACCGAAATGCTTCGGGCATTGCAGTTTCACAACGCCATTGAAGTCTATAAAAAACTCCTCGCCCAAAAGAAGAAGCAATGCCAGCAACTGCCTATAACGATGTTCCTTACCCCAAGAAACAAAGAAGACATGCGTATGCCTTCAGCGGAAGTTGCCATCCAGCAGCAGAAAGATACCCCTCCTAAACCACCTGAAGGTGAGCCTTCAGAAGAGCTGTAAATAATCTGCTTTGCTGTGCTATATGTACTCATCACCTACATAGGTACTTCATTGTGTACTGCACAGCTAATTCATCATCATCATTCAAGTTATGGAGTGTATCTTTACTGGTGAGTACCCATACTGAGCTTAAAATGTTTTTATTTTTACATATTCCATTACGTATACAGAGAAAGAGAGAGGTGTATATATACATTACATATTATTATTATTATGATTGTTATGTTACTCATATCTTTAGCCCGACATCCACATATCATATGTGTTTACAAAGTGTGTTTTAATAAGTTTACATGTGTTTAAAGCATGTGGGAGGGGTATTTTAAGGCTTAAACTATAAAAAAACGTGGTCTTTCTACATCGTGGATTTTCATCTATCGCTGATGGGTCTGGAATGTAACTTCTGCGATAGGCAGGGGATCACTGTAATACAATATTTATAAACTATTACAATTCTGTTTTTATTCTCAGTATTGCTCTTCAGCCAAGTTGTTCTCCTGCCTATGTAAAAGTCCTCTCAAATAAAGGAGCACTGGAATGATCAAGTAGAAGGTTTCATCAGAGTGGATGTTTTACCTTAAAATCCAGTGTAAGTACTGTTAAAATCATTTTGAAAATTCAAGTTCGTAGGACCCAGGAACAGATTAACCCAGTTTCTATTATTTTAAAGGGGAAAAATTGTCTTGGAACTCGAACAGGGTTCTGGAATGGATTAAGGTTGGATTCCAAGGTACAGTGCATTTGGAAAGTATTCACAGCACATCACTTTTTCCACATTTTGTTATGTTACAGCCTTATTCCAAAATGGATTAAATTCATTTTTTTCCTCAGAATTCTACACACAACACCCCATAATGACAACGTGAAAAAAAGTTTGAGATTTTTGCAAATTTATTAAAAATAAACAAAAATTGAGAAAGCACATGTACATAAGTATTCACAGTCTTTGCCATGAAACTCAAAATTGAGCTCAGGTGCATCCTGTTTCCCCTGATCATCCTTGAGATGTTTCTGCAGCTTAATTGGAGTCCACCTGTGGTAAATTCAGTTGATTGGACATGATTTGGAAAGGCACACACCTGTCTATATAAGGTCCCACAGTTGACAGTTCATGTCAGAGCACAAACCAAGCATGAAGTCAAAGGAATTGTCTGTAGACCTCCGAGACAGGATTGTCTCGAGGCACAAATCTCGGAAAGGTTACAGAAAAATTTCTACTGCTTTGAAGGTCCCAATGAGCACAGTGGCCTCCATCATCCGTAAGTGGAAGAAGTTTGAAACCACCAGGACTCTTCCTAGAGCTGGCAGGCCATCTAAACTGAGCGATCGGGGGAGAAGGGCCTTAGTTAGGGAGGTGACCAAGAACCCGATGGTCACTCTGTCAGAGCTCCAGAGGACCTCTGTGGAGAGAGGAGAACCTTCCAGAAGGACAACCATGTCTGCAGCAATCCACCAATCAGGCCTGTATGGTAGAGTGGCCAGACGGAAGCCACTTCTTAGTAAAAGGTACATGGCAGCCCACCTGGAGTTTGCCAAAAGGCACCTGAAGGACTTTCAGACCATGAGAAAGAAAATTTTCTGGTCTGATGAGACAAAGATTGAACTCTTTGGTGTGAATGCCAGGTGTCACGTTTGGAGGAAACCAGGCACCGCTCATCACCAGGTCAATACCATCCCTACAGTGAAGCATGGTGGTGGCAGCATCATGCTGTGGGGATGTTTTTCAGTGGCAGGGACTGGGAGACTAGTCAGGATAAAGGGAAAGATGACTGCAG
Organism: Erpetoichthys calabaricus; assembly: GCF_900747795.2. Classification (NCBI taxonomy): domain Eukaryota; kingdom Metazoa; phylum Chordata; class Cladistia; order Polypteriformes; family Polypteridae; genus Erpetoichthys; species Erpetoichthys calabaricus. The sequence continues at coordinate 153,217,858 of NC_041395.2, forward strand.
CAATGTACAGAGACATCCTGGATGAAAACCTGCTCCAGAGCGCTCTTGACCTCAGACTGGGGCGACGGTTCATCTTTCAGCAGGACAACGACCCTAAGTACACAGCCAAGATATCAAAGGAGTGGCTTCAGGACAACTCTGTGAATGTCCTTGAGTGGCCCAGCCAGAGCCCAGACTTGAATCCGATTGAACATCTTTGGAGAGATCTTAAAATGGCTGTGCACCGACGCTTCCCATCCAACCTGATGGAGCTTGAGAGGTGCTCCAAAGAGGAATGGGTGAAACTGGCCAAGGATAGGTGTGCCAAGCTTGTGGCATCATATTCAAAAAGACTTGAGGCTGTAATTGCTGCCAAAGGTGCATCGACAAAGTATTGAGCAAAGGCTGTGAATACTTATGTACATGTGCTTTCTCAATTTTTTTATTTTTAATAAATTTGCAAAAATCTCAAACTTTTTTTCACGTTGTCATTATGGGGTGTTGTGTGTAGAATTCTGAGGAAAAAAATGAATTTAATCCATTTTGGAATAAGGCTGTAACATAACAAAATGTGGAAAAAGTGATGCACTGTGAATACTTTCCAGATGCACTGTACTGTATGACTGACTGACTGACTGTATAACTGTATAGTGATAATGCAATTGTTATTAAACTAGTCCATTAGATGGCAGTATTCCATTAGGATATACACAGTATATATCACTCACAAACATACAGTGGATTCAGAAAGTATTCAGAACCCTTTACTTTCTGCACACTTTATTGTGATGTAGATTGAATTTTAAATGAATAAATTTGCCACTTTTGCCCATTAATCTCCACTCAATAACCCATAATGACAAAGAGAAAACATGTTTTCAGAAAGGTTTGCAAATGTATTAAAAATCGAAAACTGAAACCTCTTGTTCATGTAAGTATTTACACCCATAATTCAGTACTTTATTAAAGCCCATTTTCCAACAACTACAGTTTATAGTCTTTCTGGCTAAGTCTCTGCAAGCTCTGCACACCTGGACGTGGGCAGTTTACCCCATTCTTCCTGGCAGAGCCACTCAAGCTCCATTAGATTGGATGGGAAGCATCTGTAAACTGCTATGCCATCTTCAGGTCTGTCCATAAATGTTCTATGGGGTGTAAGTCTGGGCTTTGGCTGGATCATTAAAGGACAGTCAGACACTGGTCCCAAAGCTGCTACAGTGTTGTCTTGGCTGATTGTTTCGGGTCACTGAAATACTGAAAGGCAAACCATAAACTCCTATCTGTATCTCACTATATTCATCCTTCCCACATTTTTGACCAATCTCCCTGTCCTTGCCACTGAGAAACACCCCCATAGCATGATGCTGCCACTGCCATGCTTCACCATAGTGTTGATATTAGGCGAGTGATGAACAGTACCTGGTGTTCACCAGGCATAGTGCTTTTAGTTCTGCCCAAAGACTTCAATTTTTGTCTCATCAGGCCAAAAAAAATTTTTCCTCATGCTCTCCAAGTCCTTTAAATGCCAAAATATACCTTTTACTCAAGAGTGACTTCCATCTAGCCACTCAACCTCATAGGCCTGATTGATGGGTGTCCTTCTGACAGGTTCTCCAGTCTCAGCAGAGGAATTCTGGAGCTTTGTAAGACTGCCCATTGAGTTCTTGGCCATTTCCCTAACCAAGGCCCTTCTTGCCCAGTTACTCAGTTTTGCTAGATGGCCAACTCTAGGAAAAGTCCTGGTGGTTCCAGACTTCTTCTACTTCACAATTATCGAGGCCACTGTGCTCCTGGGAACACTTGAAGCTTTAGGAACAGTTTTATCCACTTGCCTTGAACTCATCACAATTTTATCATTGTGATTATGAATGCATCAAAGACAACGCTACTGCTCTAAAGGTTTGAGAGGAAGATGATGCTTCTCAATAGGAAAACAAAACTGAGATTTAGGAGGTGTTATGGAGTTCTATCTGAGAAGAGACTAGAGTTTGAAATGAAGAGACCCCCCTATGTTTAATGAGTTAAAAGAAACTTTATACAGAAATGAATGAACAAGACCATGAAGTGCTGAAGTAGTCATAAATGGACTACAGAAAGTGAGCAATCATTAAAAAATATACTCTATAACTGACAACAGTGGTTAGGACAGAAGAACCACAGTCCAGTTATGCTTGATTCTCCAGCGTAAGACAAAGAAACTTCCTTTAATCTTTATTTCTTTTAGGTTTCAGTTTGTTATTGTCACATGTAGAGTTTAATTCTTACTTGCATGTGCTAATCAACACCCAACATGCCAAAGGCTTCCTGTTTTGCCATCTCCTACTTGATGGTGTCTACCAGATTTTGAATTTTGTCTCAGTCCTGCTTCCACCTTGTGATAAAGAGGACAAGCTGTTAATCAGGGCATTTAATGACAGTGATGTGCAATGTACATACTGGTTTTAGGCCTTGTTAATTGGTTTCCTTTATTTTCATCATCTACATGCTACACCGATCCCTCTCCCACTTGGACAGAGGCAGTGGTGCTGTAAGAATTATGTTTCTGGACGTCTCTAGCGCCTTCAACACCATCCAACCTCTGCTCCTCAGGGACAAGCTGGCAGAGATGGGAGTAGATTCATACCTGGTAGCATGGATTGTGAACTATCTTAAAGACAGACCTCAGCATGTGCATCTCAGGAACTGCAGGTCTGACATTGTGGTCAGCAACACAGGAGCGCCCCAGGGGACTGTACTTTCTCCGGTCCTGTTCAGCCTATATACATCAGACTTCCAATACAACTCGGAGTCCTGCCACGTGCAAAAGTTCGCTGACGACACTGCTATCGTGGGCTGCATCAGGAGTGGGCAGGAGGAGGAGTATAGGGCCCTAATCAAGGACTTTGTTAAATGGTGCAACTCAAACCACCTACAACTAAACACCAGCAAAACCGAGGAGTTGGTGGTGGATTTTAGGAGGACCAGGCCCCTCAAGGACCCTGTGACCATCAGAAGTGACTGTGTGCAGAGGGTGCAGACCTATAAATACCAGGGAGTGCAGCTGGATGATAAATTGGCATGGACTGCCAATAATGATGCTCTGTGTAAGAAAGAACAGAGCTGACTATACTTTCTTAGAAGGCTGGCGTCCTTCAACATCTGCAATAAGATGCTGCAGATGTTCTATCAGATGGTTGTGACCAGCACCCTCTTCTACGCAGTGGTGTGCTGGGGAGGCAGCATAAAGAAGAAAGACGCCTCACGACTGGACAAACAGGTGAGTAAGGCAGGCTCTATTGTAGGCATGGAGCTGGACAGTTTGACATCCGTGGCAGAGCGACGGGCACTGAGCAGGCTCCTGTCAATAATGGAGAACCCACTGCATCCACTGAACAGTATCATCTCCAGACAGAGGAGCAGCTTCAGCGACAGACTGCTGTCACTTTCCTGCTCCACTGACAGACTGAGGAGATCATTCCTCCCCCACACTATGCGACTCTTCAGTTCCACCCGGGGGGTAAACGTTAACATTATTCAAAGTTATTGTCTGTCTGTATACCTGCATTGTTATCACTAATTTAATATTGTTTTTTTTTTATCAGTATGCTGCTGCTGGAGTATGTGAATTTCCCCTTGGGATTAATAAAGTATCTATCTATCTATCTATCTATCTATCTATCTATCTATCTATCTATCTATCTATCTATCTATCTATCTATCTATCTATCTTACCCATGGTGGGTTAATCTGCTTGGATTTTGTCTCTTGCAAGCAAGCAACCACATCTTTTTGGTCTTTAATGATTTCTACTCCAAATATTGGAGGTATGAACTTCTTTAAAAATTTAATTTTTATTCTTCTTCTTCCCCTCACTCACAAGCATGCTTGAATTGGAGGTAAAACAAATAGCGGTACTGTGGTGGGACTGTGAAAACATGTGACATGAGCTCTTGATATAATCAGAAATGAAAATGACAGAAGTATGGAGGTCATCTTCTGAAATGCAGGGATAGAAAGAGTGCCAAGTGCTCTAAGATATGCAGTTTAATGAAAGCAGACAACAGGCTTGTGAGTTTGTAGACATTAGCAAAGGAGGAGAGGAAGTGAGTTAAAGAACACTGTAGATTGGGATAGAGTTAACATGATAAAACAGTTTGTCACTAGGCTACTGCCATCTGTAACCCAGGTGCTTAGCAAGTGATGAGGGCTTTGAGTAAATATAAACTAAGTATATGAACAGAGAACAGAGGAAGAACACCACCAAATAAGAAACATGGAAGAAAATAAAGGAAACCAATTAACAAGGCCACAACCAGTATGTACGTTGCACATAAAGTAAGAAATGCAAAAATGTTTTGAAGAACATTCCAAGGCTAAAAAAGAAATAACTTGGACACACTCCAAAATGACAAAGTTCTGAGTAAACCACTTGAGGATAGATTACAAGGAATGTGACCAACATGGTGAACAAGAGCCAATATTTATCTGACATGGGGAGGGAAACTAATCAAGATATGGTGTTAAACATTATGAATGTTTTTACGGCAATGTCACTAAATGAAGGTAAAGTAAAAAGTTTAATTACTGTAGTTGATTCATACCAGCTGCTGTGGCTTCTCAAATTCTACTAAAAGAAACATGGATTCCAATCATTTTAATGTATTAGCCCTAAACATATTCAAGGAAAGTAACTTGATTCCATGGAGTACAACTTAAGACAACATTCAGAATCGATACATTCTTTGGTCATGTTTTGCTTTAGGACAGCAACTGAGAACAGACTTCTTAACTGATATAACACAACAGAACTGCAGAACATGAATGTTACAGATACGAACCACTGACACTTTCAGAATCACTAGACACTATAAACTCACTTCAAAGTGGGAAAGCAACCAGCCCTGATGGCTATCAGTGGAATTTTATAAAAAAATTTAAATAAGTTAATTCCACTATTAATAGCAACAGCTATAGAAGCTGAAGACAACAAAATTCTACCTCAAACGTTTTGGCAAGCATTCATTTCCATCTTTCCTAAGAGATATAAGCACTTACTACAATGTACATCATACTGTACAGACCAATCTCACTCCTGAATAATGACGTTAAGATACTCTCCACAGTTCTAGCTAGAATGACTGAGAAAGTGCTTCCTTCTGTAATATCACAGAAGAAGACCAAACTGGATTTATTAAAGGCAGACACTTGACATCTAATCTTACACATTTGTTTAATACAGTATATTCACCCATTAAATCTAACACCCCAGAGACTGTCTTGGATGCAGAAAAAGCATTTAATATGGTTGAATGTGACTACCTATTCACCACATTGCACACATTTGGGTTTGGCCCAAACATATATGTGCATGGATCAAACTAATCTACAGTATACTAGTCTAGACACCTCAGTTCATATTAACAACATTATTTCTGACAACTTCAAACTAGAACGCAGTACTCAACAAGTAAGTCCCCTATCACCATTGCTCTTTTCAATCGCCATTGAGCCATTGGCTGTTTACTTTCAAAATGCATCAGAGAAAAAGGGGATTATCAGAGAAGAACGTGAACAGAAAATAACACTATACAGTATGCAGAATATATGGTGCAGTACTTATCTAGCCTACAAAATCCTGTGCCAGCAGTCCTAAAAGCAATAGAAGATTTTCAAAAGATATCTGGACTCAAAATAATTTTGAATAAAAGTTTGCTTTTTCCTGTGAACTCTCTACCACACATTATTAGACTAGACACTCTCCCATTTATCTTAGCAGATCAGTTTAAATAGCTGGGAGTAAATATCACAAGTACATACAAAGTTCTTTTTCAACAAAATTTTGCTGTTCACCCTCCATCTCATGTTAGCAGGGAGAATCAATACAGTTAAGATGAATATCCTTATTATTGCTTATTTCAAACCATCCCCGTATACATTAACCAATGTTTATTAAGAAATTAGATTCAATCATAACCTCATTTATTCAGAACTAGCAAAATACCCGCGCTTCGCAGCGGAGAAGTACTGTGTTAAAGAGGTTATGAAAAAAAAAGGAAACATTTTAAAAATAACGTAACATGATTGTCAATGAAAGCCCGTTTCAGTCAGTAAGTCTTATGTGTGTGTTTATGTATGTGTGTATATATATGTAGATGTGTATATGTAGATATGTATATATATGTATATGTATATAAATGTTTATGTGTGTGTGTATATTATATATATAATATATATATATAAAAGACAGCAACAGTTATAACAATGACAACACAATTACATTGACAATCATGTTACGTTATTTTTAAAATGTTTCCTTTTTTTTTCATAACCTCTTTAACACAGTACTTCTCCGCTGCGAAGCGCGGGTATTTTGCTAGTGTATATATATATATATATATATATATATATACATATATACATATACCTCGTGTCTTCTCATTAAAGTTTTATCTCGCGAATATGTTATTGCAATCCGCAGCGGGAGCGTTTCTATAAACTTAATTTAAACTTACGTTTTACACCGTGCTTTGTTTCCCTTATGAACATGCTTGTATGCTTAACTCGCTCCGTTCTCAATTGTTTAATTAATTTTTTGCTCTTCGCTGTTTGCGGGTCTTCCTCCATTTCCCCCTACTTCGTTGTTTTATCTCGCGAATATGTTATTGCAATCCTTAACGGGAGCGTTTCAATAAACTGATTGAAAATAGTTTTGCATTTACCTTTTTAGTAAAAGGCGAGCTTTTAAGCCTGAGAAATCACCCCGTAAATGCACACGTTTAATTGCACATGTGTTAATATGTATGGTTACACAGTATTAAAAGACAGTGAACAATGTCAGTTACCTTTGTTCCCGCGTTTGATAAAAGGTGAGCTTTTAAGCCTGAGAAATCACCCCGTAAATGCACACGTTTAATTGCACATGTGTTAATATGTATGCTTACACAGTATTAAAAGACAGTCAAAAATTAACGTCATTTACCTTCGTTCCCGCGTGTGACTCGTGCTGTAAATCTCTTCCTTGTTTTTAGTTCACGTGATTACGTAGGAGGCGTGATGACGCGATACGTGACTCCGCCTCCTCCATTACAGTGTATGGACAAAAAATATGTTCCAGTTATGACCATTACGCTTTGAATTTCGAAATGAAACCTGCCTAACTTTTGTAAGTAAGCTGTAAGGAATGAGCCTACCAAATTTCAGCCTTCCACCTACACGGGAAGTTGGAGAATTAGTGATGAGTCAGTCAGTGAGTGAGTCAGTCAGTCAGTCAGTGAGGGCTTTGCCTTTTATTATTATAGATTTGAAACATCCACACATCCAAAGGGCGACTCTGCAATGACCTGAGGCACAAGGGGCACGGCACTACCTTTCAATTTTATTACTGGGCGGCAAATATACAGGCTATAAAGTCTTGGGCATCGACACAAATTGATGAACATAAACAAGCCTGGTTTGCAAAAGAATTAAAATCGTGCAGTACTTCCTTATATTCCCTGATCTGTGCTCCAGTAAATACAAACTACCATCAATACACTAATATCATATTGCCCTTCATTCACTCAGAATATGGAACCAATTTAGGAAGCATTTTAAGACAGAGACGCTCTTATCTGTTGTAACACAACATCCGCTTTTTTCCACCCTCTCAAGCATGCACAGTATTTAAAGTTTGGAAAATTTCTGGGATTAAAACATTTAGAGATTTGTACATTGATAATGTTTTTGCATCCTAAGAGCAATTAAGCTTCAAAATTAACATCTCACAGCACAATTTTTCCACTACTTTCAAGCTACAAACTTTGCTAAATGGAACCTGCCCAATTTTCCTCACTTTCCACTTATATCTACTCCAGAAGAAATATTGATCAATCTTGAAGGTTCAGATAGCATCTCTACAATTTACAAAAACATTTTAAAGTTGCTTCCTTTCAAAGATCCCAGGGTACAATGGGGAAAGGATCTTTCACTTAATATTTCAGAAAAGGAATGGAAGGCAGCCATGCACAGAATATATTCTAGCTCCATATGCTCAAAACACTCAATCATTCAACTTAAAATCTTTTATCAAGTACATTTATCTCATGTAAAATTGTTCAAAATGTATCCGGGATAAGATTCAACCTGTGAATGTTGTCGTGTGGCTCCAGCCTCACTGGGTGACACGTTTTGGAAGTGTACCACATTAACAACATTCTGAACAAAAATCTTTGCATGTCTATCAGATAGCCTTGGTGTCACAATCACTCCTAATCCATTAACAGCTGTGTTTGGTGTACTTCCAAATGGGCTTAAAGTGGAGAAGGACAAATTAATCGTAATTGCCTTTACCTCACTACTAGCATGTAGACTTATCTTGCTCTACTGGAAGAATACCACCCAAGTCAGTGGATAACTGATATTCTATACTATTTGAAATTGGAAAAAATCTAATTCTCTTTCAGAGGATCTGTTCAAAACGTTTTTTAAAATATGGCAGGATCTAACCCATAACATTTTAGAATACGCTTCTATATCGGGGTAAATGGATACTGTACTCTTCTTTCCTTACTTGCTGCTTTTAAAGATTTGCTTTGTTGGGTGGCTCTCCTCTCTTTCTTTTGGGTGGCAGTTGAATTTTGTTTTGTTAAATTTGATTGACTGTATGGATTGTTATTTGCTTTTAATTAAAATCAATAACATAAAAAAAAAAAAACAAAGATGGGAGAAGTGAAAGGTGCCTCAAAATTAACGAGTCTGAGTGAAGAGAGGTTCAGACACTTGCGGATAATAAGGAAAGCACATGTAGGGAAGAGATAAATATATTGAAATTATTCTGTTACTTGTCTTTCTTTGACAGGCAGCATGGCTATGTGGCGTAGCGGGTCCGCGGTTACGAAAGATTGGTGGCTTTTAAATAATCCATTCGCTGTGTCAGTCTTCGTGGCCGCGATCATGTAGCCACGGGGAGTTGATAGAGTAATTGAGGTGAATCTTACCTGCACGTGAGGGTGCGATCGTTCTCAATTGCTTAATCGGCTTCCTGCGGTTCATGATTGAGGTGCTGTGCCCACGTAGCCGTATAAGAATGGCACGGCGCAAAGAGGAGGGGGACAGAAAGGAAAGAAGACAGAGAAACGAGAGAGAAAGAAAGGCTTGGGGAGCGACAGCAGCATTGGCGACAAAAGGAAGAGGATAAGCCAGCCAGCCAGCATAAAGAGAGAGGTCAGCGCGGTCAGGGGTCCCGGATGGAGCGAAGGATCGGTGCTCAAGGGACGGATTGTGCCCACTGAATGGAAGAGTGGGTACTATCGTGGAAGAGTCCACCCTAGGGATCTGAGGGACGACTACGAGTGCGAGAGAGAAGAGACTGGGAGACACCAATGGAGGCAGCCAAGACAGGGGTCGGTAGTGTGAGGACAGAGGCGGCTGAAGTCTCTCCCGCTGAACATGCCTTGGGTGAGCTGGACAGACTGGGAAGGAGCTGTGTTTGGCTGGTGTGATCCCAATGTCTGCAACAGGATTTTAGTCTCGTTTTAGCCTTCTTTTAAACATTTGGATTTTACGGATTATTTATTTATTGACATTTTGATACACTGCACTTTTATTTGGGCACTGTTTTGATTTGGTTTTGTTCGTTTTTGTAATAAAAGCACTTCTGCACTTTGCACCTTTCCCCTGCTTCATTGGTGTCCTCATTGTCCAGCTCATCCGGTTACATTACCAACGGTGTCAGGTTCAAGGGCTCCCAAAAGGGAAGTGGGAGCGTGAAGCAGAACTTGCATCGTCACAGGTTACTATATACATATTGCTCATAATCACAGATGCAGTTTCTGTTGTTTTGCAGCTATCCATATGCCTATTGCCTTGTTGTTTTTGTGTAGCGGCTATTTGAGTCTCAGCTATTCTTATGTTTTCACATTCCATGCTAGTTTTTTTGTGGTTCCCTCAGTACAGCTAGGTGGGGCCCATGAAAAAGTTCAAGCCGAGGCATCTCCACCCTCCAAATTCCCTGGGTTTTTGTGATGATATATGTAAGAACACTTGGGAATCTATTTTTTAATAACTATCCAGACCTGCAGTGGCACAATAATATTTTATATATACAGTAATCCCTCACTATATCGCACTTCGCCTTTCGCGGCTTCACTCCATCACGGATTTTATATGTAAGCATATTTAAATATATATCGCGGATTTTTTGCTGGTTCGCGGATTTCTGCGGACAATGGGTCTTTTAATTTCTGGTACATGCTTCCTCAGTTGGTTTGTTCAGTTGATTTCATACAAGGGACGCTATTGGCAGATGGCTGAGAAGCTACCCAACTTACTTCTCTCTCCCTCTCTCTTGCGCTGACTTTCTCTGATCCTGACGTAGGGGGATTGACCAGGGGTCTGTTCGCACACCTAGACGATATGGACGCTCGTTTAAAAATGCTGAAAGATTATCTTCACGTTGCTACCTTCTGTGCAGCTGCTTCCTGAAGCGACATGCTGCAGGGTGCTTCGCATACTTAGAAGCTCGAAGGGCACGTATTGATTTTTGATTGAAAAACAAACTCTGTCTCTCTCTCTCTCTTTCTCTGCTCCTGACGGAGGGGGTGTGAGCTGCCGCCTTCAACAGCTTTGTGCCGCGGTGCTTTGCATACTTAAAAGCCAAACAGCCCTATTGATTTGTTTGCTTTTCTCTATCTCTCTGACAGTCACTGCTCCTGACGCACACTCCTTTGAAGAGGAAGATATGTTTGCATTCTTTTAATTGTGAGACGGAACTGTCATCTCTGTCTTGTCATGGAGCACAGTTTAAACTTTTGAAAAAGAGACAAATGTTTGTTTGCAGTGTTTGAATAACGTTCCTGTCTCTCTACAACCTCCTGTGTTTCTGTGCAAATCTGTGACCCAAGCATGACAATATAAAAATAACCATATAAACATATGGTTTCTACTTCGCAGATTTTCTTATTTCGTGGGTGGCTCTGGAACGCAACCCCCGCGATGGAGGAGGGATTACTGTATTATATATATATATATATATATATAAAAACTTTCTTTCATTGAAACAGCATTAAAGATCAAAATGGCTGACAGAAATTGACAAAGCCCAGGTTTGGGAGATTTTTTTGTACACAACATTGAATGGAACAACAGTAGATGCATTGTATTGGAGCAGGATACACTGGGTGCTGCAAATGTTCAGAATAAAAAACCCACAAATCAAAGTTCTCCTACAGAGTCATCATAAACTGGTCTATGACCAATTTCTGGGTAAAGAAAAAGAAGGGTTTAACAATCAGAGTGCACATTCAAGTCCATTGTCATGTTAACAAAGGGCAGCAGCTTAAGGAATAAACTTTGTCGAACACTCGCACAAAAAATGAAGCCTAAGTTAATCTGCTCATTGAAACTGTCATGTCTACAAGAGTATGATACACAGTTCTCAGAATTTGGTGCTTCTTAACATTTTTAGGCTACTTCAGCCATTTATTTTTTGCTTTATTCTGGCTAAATCTGAAAGTGCACTTAAAGTGCAGTTTGTTCAGCACAGATGATCAAAAAATATAAACATCTTACAAAATTGCTCATAGTCAGGATCTGCTTTTGTTTTTGCTGGTTTTCAATGCAACAAACCTTCAGGCTTCTACTAATATTAAACAAATATTTCCAAACCCACCAAGTCCAAAACTCTTTCCATTTGTGATACAAATTAAATTCAATAACATCTCCTTAATCATACCAGATTCACTAAAACTGATTATATATAATAGTATATACAGTATATAACTAAAACATTATATTTATAATATAACTAAAAGTGTCCTGTGCAATTAAAATTAAAATTAAACTAAAAAAATGCAGAATGACTGTAACCAGAGTTGAAAAATAATTGTGACATTGTGATTTGTGAACATGATTTTGGTTTTAAACACTTACGTTTAGCTGCATACAATTTTTAACTAAAGAAAGCAGAAAAAAATCTTCTCAGAGAGCTGTAACAAAGTAAGGGCTGTAAATGAAGGTCAGTAAGCAGACAGGCACACTGTTCCAGTCTGACAGGAGAAGGAAGACTGGTCCTAAAGAATGTAATCCTATAGAACCTGAAAACAGCTCACTGAATGTGCTAAATTAGACCCTAATTCATACATAGTACAGGTCAAGTGGAAATTAGGGCTAAAAAAAAAAGCTTGTCAAGCAGTTCCAAGGCTAGAATCCCCTATTGGCACAGATGTGACATCGACTCTGTGCCAAGAAGAAGGCCTCCACGCTCTGCCAAAAGACAGAAATGTAATTCTCAAGGACCCCACAGAAAAAGTGTAAGACAATTGTACTGTTGCAATGGCTTCTCTTTTACTGCAATGTTTATTAGGAATGAAAGCTGCATTTTAAAACAAGTTAAATATATACTTTCTTGTGTACCATATTTCTCTTGTCTTAATATTTTCTCCACAGTTGCTGAAAGTGTTGTGTACAGGTTCAGGTATGAGATGCAATTCTAAAAAGAACACATTCCTAGGTAGAATTTGCCCCCTGTTGGACACAATGGTGACTAATTAAAATTAAACTGAATTTCCAAAAAGATATGAAATAATATGGAATAATGTGTTTGCAGTCTTGTTGTTTCACTTACATTAGTGACATGGATTAATGGCTGTGTTAAATAATGAACTAGGACTGAAGTGTGCTCCATTAGAGTGTGGTATAGCGGGTCCACGGCTTTAAAAAAAAAGGCCGGGTTTTAAATCCGTATAGCTGTGTTGCTCTCCGTGGGCGTGACTGCGGGGAGTTAATGAGGTAGTTGGAGCGAGTCGCACCTGCACTTGTGGGTGCGTTCGTTCTCAATTGCTTCATTGACTTCCTGTGGCGTGTGATTAAGGCGCTGCGGCCATGGAGGTGTGGGGAGACGGGGCTATATATACGGGTCGACATCAGAAAAGGGTGGATGGATAGATGGATCGAGGAGAAGAGGAAGAGAGAGAAAGGAGGTTAAAGGATGGGAAAAAGCAGTCCTACCAAAAGGATCTGGCCGCCTGTAAGTAGGAGACAGCACGAGCTGGGGCCCCGCGAAGGAGCATTAGGTTGTGGAGCTCTAGGGGCTAGTTCGCCCCACTGAATGTTCTATTGGAGAGGGGTAAGCAAGACAGGTGTTCTCCCGAGGGATCTGAGGAGCGACTGTGTGAGCGCGAAGGCTCATTTGTCAGCTCATCTTGGTGACATTACCGACAGTGTTAGGGTTCAGGGCTCCCAAATGCAAGATGGGAGCATGGAGCGGACCTGCATTGTCACATAGAGAACAAACAACTTCTGTTTCATAACTGCAGGCAACAGAAAAAATTGAAGTACTTGTAGTATATTGTTAAATTACTAGCTGTGTAAGCCCATGCTGTAAAAAGCCCAGTGTCCTAGAAACTATTGAAATCGTCAGAAAAAAACTGAAATGTAGATATGTCAGGTAATTGAAAGGAACAACTCTGGGCATCTCTCTCCTAGGAGGTTTCATTTTGCCGATGTGCTTGCCTCACTTCTGTATCTGCTGCTAAGTGAGTGACTCTTTCTTCGAAGGTTTTGCTTTGTTGACATGCTGGCCTCGCTTGTGTATCCTCAGAGGTGGAGCCCTTACCCCGACTCCACCTCTCACTTCCGGGCTGGACAGACACACACACTTCCACGTGTAGATATTTATATATAAGAAGTATGCTTTCTGTCCCCTGTAAATGTGTAATATTTCTACAAGATGGCTTTGTAGGTATGTACATGTTTCTCTTCTGTAGGGAGACCTATTCACAAAGCCTAACTTGATAATCAAACTGATGAAGGAATCTGTAGGAGAAGCTAAGTTTACTGAATACATGTAGCCTTCAATTAAAGACATCACTTTCATCTATCCTGAGAAACTACACAAAATAACTCAGAGTAATGACAGCCAGACTGAACTTACAACTACGACAAGAAAAGATGGAGGAGTCCACCCAGTCATCCATGGAGCTGAGCACCATCTTAAAACTGCTTTCTTCTGCTTTGAAATATAACATAAAAATAGATAAGGCTTATTAAGTGATACTGAACAAAACTGGCTACTGCAATGCTTTACAGACTGTTTGATATGGAGATTATTCGTGCCAAAATGTAATGCAACTGAACATGGTAATTACATAGTAATGTAATGCATATGTATGTAAGTGGTCCATTTAATTTTGGCACGGTTTTAGTGTGTCATAATTAAAAACATATAAACTAAATCAATGATTGTTTTTAACCTCAGCACACAATTTTTCATGTCAGTTCACAATGTAATACATTTAGTTCATGTTCATAGTTTGCATGTTACAACTAAAAGTAATGCAAACATACTGCATTTTGCTTAGCAGCCGGTCCAGGTGCATTGTACTTCAATTGAGGACTATACAATAATTATACCAAAACTGGATGTAATCAAATGACCAATCAGTATCAAAAGGTGGGGCGAAGACCATACAAAATTGGGGTTAGATGTGTTCCACTTCTAAACATTTCCCTATTCTGGCGGCAAGCATGAATTTTGTCAATACAGAGTAATTAACCGAATGGTGAGAAGTGTGTTTCAGATCTTGGTGAAAAAGCTTTACTCCTTTGTTTTCTAAATAACGTACAGGTAAAATTCCGTTACAACAAATATCTTTACAATGAAATTTTCATTACAACGAATTATTTTTATGGTCCCGACAGTTTCCCCATATGACACGAGTCTATAGAAATCTCGTTACTATGAAGTACATTCAGCAGATACTTTCATTACAATGAAGTGCCCAAAAGACCTTGAAATGCCCAAATGAATCATCCACAGAGCAGTAAGTTCTGTGGTCGCAGCTCAGTTGTGCACAACGATCCCCAAACAGAAACACTGTAGTTTTTTTTCTTTCATCAAACTTTCCTCGTACTGTTTTTTTTTTCTTGCTGTTTTTGTTTTCTGTGGTTTTCAGTGATACCTTTTGCTTATTGCTTGTCAACATTTGAAAAACATCCATTGGAATTTAACTCAATGTCACCCTCCCATAGAAACGACAGACACGAAAAAACGATAACAGTTCATATTAGAGAAAAAAAAACTGTACATTTTTGCAGCTCTCGATTGTGGCAAAAAGAAAAAAGACGTTGCTAGTGCATTCGTAATTTCACCATCCACACTGTCAACTTTCTTGAAAGACTGAGCAAAAAAAGAAGAAAAATCTTGGGTTGCAAACGTATGCAAACTGCTGCATTTGAAGACATCAAAAAGGCCGTTTTTACAGTATGTGGTTCAGTGATACTCGTTCAAGAAACATTCCTATTAATGCGGCACTCATTCAAGAAAATATGAGGTTTCTAAACTCTCTTGGGACCTCCCCCAACTGGACAACATGCCGAAGAGCGTCCTGAAGTGCGATCACCGCATCTGTGGAAGACTGTTTATATGTTGCCAGGGCAGCAACAGGCTCACAGCTCTGCTGTGGCTCTTCACCGAAGAAAACAGAAAAGATCTCGATGGGTGATGCAAGGAACATTGTAAATGCAGGGCACAGGATTACTTGGCCACTAACCTTGCCACGACCCTGCCTGACTGCTGTGTCTGTTTATAGGAGAGTGGCAGATCACGCTACAATAAATAATCCTGCTGTTCCTGTTTCAAGCTGAATAAAGCTGGTTTTGCTAAAGTATTGAGACTCAGCCTCGTGTTTTGGGATGCAAGACAGGGACTTATAGGGCAACCATGATCTTTTAGGATTTGCTTCTGTGGCGCTTCACTGAAACGCTGTGAGCATGCTGTTGCCCTGCCCCGCCAACAGACAAACAATCTTCCACAGACGCGGCAATCGCGCTTTAGGATGCACTTCAGTGTGTCGCCCCATTCACAATATGAAGAAGAAGAAAAGGATGATTCGGCTTCTGATTGATAACTGTGCTGCCCACAACATGCTTCCACATTTAGATAAGGTTCGCATTGAATTCTTCCCACCCAATTGCACAGCAGTGCTTCAGCCACTAGATTTGGGCATCATTCGCACCCTGTAAGTGTATTATCGCAAGGAAATGCTGAGAAAAAATTCTCATCAGCATAACTTGCAGACAGGAGGAGATTAGAATTAACGCGAAAGAGCTATTGAAATGATTGCAAATGCCTGGATGCAAGTTAAAGAAAGCACTATAGTCACAAATACAGAATCTCATTATTACGAAATTTTCATTACAACGAAATATTTTTTAGGGCCCTGGCAGTTTGTTGTAACAGAATTTTACCTGTATTACACTTGCCTAATATCATATTGTTCCATTCTTCTTCTTATTTTCCTGACTGCTATGTCAAGATGTTTAGTAACAGCCGGTACTGACACCCCCATCTGCAAGTATTTACAAACCATATTTAGAGGAATACAGGTGTACGGACAGCCTGGTTGATGATCTACAGGGGTCCTCAATCACAGACCTGGAGGGCCACAGTGGCTGCAGGTTTTTGTTTTAATCCGGTTGCTTAATTAAAAAGCAATTCTTGCCAGTAATTGAATTTCATGGCTTGCTAGTGCTTTAACTCTGCCATGTCAAGTCATTCTCATATCCTAGATTTTTTTTTCCATTCTAAGGATATTATCCAAATGATTTGAAGTCTAAAACAGACGAGTTATTCTCAGTCCTTCACTTTTTTCTCTTCACTTTCCTTCCAAGTATTTAATTAAACCCAATAGTGCATGATAAATACACACAGGTGCAAGCTAAATGGAGAAATGCTGGTCTCTTTTGTCATTTGCATCTTATTGCTAATTAGGAGCAATTAAACACCAAGACTACAGCTGTTTAAGACTAAAATAAGCAATAAGGGTTCAAAATCGTAACAAGAGAGACAACTATATAAATGTAATGAATTATTATTATTATTATTAAAGTGAAGCAGAAGTGTTACTTGAGCAATAAGCACTTCTTATTAAGCAATTGGGTTGGAGCAAAAACCTGCAGCCACTGTGGCCCTCCAGGACCGTGATTGAGGACCCCTGATCTACATAATCATAGGCTGCAGCTCTTTAAGACATTAGCTCTTGAATGCATTTTAAGAATGTTACTGTAGCAATTCGAAATTCTTCTCCTGTTGGTGCTTCTGTTACACTGGCCCTTTCCAGCAACCAATCGACACATAAGATCTGGGCTGGTAACTCGAAGGTTGTTGATTCGGATCCTAGCACTGACAGAATGATTGCTACTCTGTTGGGCCCTTGAGCAAAGCCCTTAACCAGAAAGCGCTCCAGGGCTGCTGTACAAAGAGCTGACCCTGTGCTCTGAAACCAAAATTCTCTGGAGAGAAAGTTGGGGTAAGTGAAAAATGACAATTTCCTAACACAAGAAACTGTATGTGGCAAATAAAGGATTAAATTAAAAAGAGAATGAAATAATCATTTACAGTACATCGATAGCTTCTACCTGTTTAATGAGACTGTGGATCTCCTATCTTCCTACTTCAGCACTGGGTGAACACACTAGTGATAGGAACGCCTCTTGCCCCAACTTTTGACGTGGATTGGTTATTTGATTATATTCAGTTTTGGTATGATTAATGTGTGATCATGCCTGCAATACATTTAAAGTAGTCGTAGAGCAAAATGCAATCAATACGTTTCATTTGCTTTTAGTTATGACACGTGACCTACAGACTTGAATTAAAATGTAATGCACTTTGAAAAGCAATCAATTGTTTGGTTTATACGGTTTTAATTATGACACTAAAAAAAGTGCCAAAGTTAAAACATGCTATGTGCACTGCATTGCAATGTAGTCAACACATTGGATTGCATTTTATTTTGGATGAATAATCCTGCATAGTTTGTATCATTGGATAACAACTCTACTGATAAATCAACTTGATTTATTCTTATTAATTAAACCTCCTCTAAAGGTCCAGAGCACTATACAATAATTACAAAAACACTGTGGGGAAAAAAACTGAAACCTAAGCACAAAACAATGATGTTGAAACAAGAAGAAACATTGTGCAATATATATATATATAAAGATTACATACAATACACAGAGTGCATTTTAACTCCAGATTCTAACAGGCCTTTGCCAACCTCTTTCTGAATGTATTCATTCTGTAGATTTGCATACATTTAATTTAAAACATACCAGAAATGATCACATCCTGGACACTAACTCATATAATTGTATATATGTATGCTCCAGCCTACATGTCCCTGAATTGGATTAAGTGGGCTTCAGAATGTACGTACAATATCTATGTACAGTAGCTTACTTGTTTTCTGCACTAACTTCTTCCCCTACCAATATCACCCTGTGTATTCATTCACTTTTGATTTGCACAATTAGAATGTAAGTGTCAACTAAATAAATAAATAATCAAATCAGCATACAGGACATATTGTGTTATATTTGTGGGAGACATTTAATCCTCTAAGTTTTTAAAAGTAACCCTCTCCTTAGATTCAGTTTCTCAAGCACTGTTTTTTCTGTAACATTTGCAATCAGCAAAATGTAGTAATACTGACCGTCTGACTGAAGATTGCACACACAATGAACATAGTCAAGCCGAACACAGGAAGAATTGCACCATATATTGTTTCTGTATAACAAAGCAGAAGTTTTTAAATGGAGGTTGCCCCAATCAGGGCTCTCTGGATAGACAAATATTTCAAAATGATCTGGAAGAAAACAGACACAGCTCACTTTATTACACTGGGAAGTACAAAAAGCTATACAATATAATACAAAACAGCATTGGTTGACACTTTATATGTAGGGCAAGCTCCTTTTTTTTTAAAATTTTTTTTTATTTTAAAGTACTTTAGTTCTGCCGTCTCACACATGGTTTCGCTGGATTTCCCTACTTGATCAAGACACTCACCAAGATATCCTATTATGTACAGTATATGCAAATATATATTCCAAAATCTGACATAATTCTGGTCCCAGGCATTTTGGATTAGGGATATTCAACCTGTATCATTAAGGCAAGAAATGGAGGCCAAAGCCTCATTCTATTAAAGTAAAATTGCCACCTGCCTAAAAATCAAGCAACCAGCAAGATCTAAAATCCAATTATCCAATGTGTGCACCCAGGATTGGGAATTGTAATTCAAAACTGGTATCGACTCCATGGAAAAATGTAGAACGTTTATCATGGCCCTTGCAGTGTTTTGTCAAGATTGCCACTGAGTGGCAGTGTGAGCTTAACTAAAGGAAAGCAAAAAGTAAGGATAAGGAGATGTAATCAGAATATAGGTTTAATAAGTCACTGTTCTCTGTTCAAATATTTTAAAATCTACTTTTCTTTTCTTCTCACATGTACAGCTAACACAAAGCCAGATTTAGTACAAGCCAGGCGAGCATTTTAAGACAAGACAAGGACAACTGCGAAATGGGCAACGTGCACTATTTTTTCATCTGTCAGAGTCAGTATGAAATTGTAGCCTCTTTGCCTTGTTTTTAATTGTATTATTCACCGAAGTGGGGGGGCCTGCACATGGAGAGAGTATAAAGCCGCCTTGGAACATTGCCCGGCACACCTTTGAAGCCAACGAACAGATGGGAGATAATGTCATCCGATCCTGAAAATCCTTCCATCGCGGAGATGAAAATGGCAGACTCTACACATCGGGCTCCCACTACCCAAAAGGTCTTGTCGTGGCTTCCTCATCTGTTATGCCGCATAAACCGTCATTAAAGAAAGCTAAGTTATTTGATTTCTTACCGCCGTATCACTAAGGGAGGGGTATCACCTATTTATATTATATTTATATAGTTTCGGGTTATGTAACATGCCGCAATTACAAAAGAACTTATTCCAACAAGGGAGGTCGTGCCCCCTGCTGGATACGGGAGGACACTAAGGAAATGTGCCGGTGTGGAGAAATGTATGAAATCAAAATTAGTTAGAGATGAAATTAATGCGGCCAGGGTTTAGAAAACAAAAAAAAAAGGTCAGCAGAGGGCTTTTTCTAATTGGAAATAAAAATAACAATGTGAGGGAGATTTAGTTAGATAGACATTAGCATTGCTGGCTTACAGCTTCAGGAAACTGGGTTCAAATCTTAGCATAACCACGATGTATGGCATTTGCACGTTCTTCATTTCACATTCCCAGGGTACTTCATCTTCTTTCCTCATGTCAAAGACCGCTGATTAGATCAACTGGTGGAATTAAATTGGCATAATTTGAGCGTGAATGTGCCTGTCGATCAACTTGTACCATTCTAGAACTGGTTCCTGCCTTGTGTCAGATATGAATCTCATAGGCTTTGGCTCCCTGCAACCTGAACAATGGATTAACATGGTTCTGTAAAGGGATGGAAACATGCTCTTAAGTTCTTTATGTGAAGCAGCATTTAACAGTTATACAGTAAGTGGCAAGAAGCAATACACATGCTGGGGATGTAACCTGGGCTCTGTGTTTATTATTTAGTTGCCAGCAATAAGGGATGTGAAAAAAAAAGCCTTGTCCATCCTTCACACCAGTGGCTGGTCTCTTATGATAAAACTATATTGTATTGTATCTTCTGGGCTATGAAGCTTGGAAACCAGAAATGGTGGAAGCTGAGGTGGGTGCAGTGTTCCTGACTGTCAAGGAAAAGGCATGTCACGATGCAACTTCAAAACTTGTCCTTGGTAACCCTGGTAAATCAGTCCATCCAAAGCGTATAACACCTTAACACTGTTGATTATATGTCAAACTGTTCTTCTGTACACTGTTATTTCGAAACCCAGGTAAACCCTGCTTCATAATCCAAGTGAATGACAGAAGAGCACATGCAGCCAGTGGCGTTACATTGTTTACTTTTACCACTGGTCCAGTGATTTCTTTGAATGCTAAAGTACAGTATGGTTTTATAGAATGCCTTTTCCTTTTCAACAGTTATGTTTATTTTTAATATATGCATTGTGTTCTCCTTGCACAGAACAAACACTTATATGTTTTTGGAGACTTTTCAGCCATAGACGGTTTATCCATGGTAATGACAAGCTTGCTGTTTATTACGGGTCAGACAACTTTGCTCTTTGCTTTTTTTAAATCACCACCCCTACTTTGAGCTCTGATTTCATGAGGCATTGGATTAGTTTATCAAAGTCACATTCAGTGAACTGTTAAGTCAAATTCATTCATGGTTATCTTCAGACGTTTAGCATATACAGTACGTCTGGCCCTGTGAGACTAATACTGCATAGACTGTGCCAACATCAAACAGTGAATTCAAACAAGATGGTTTTATTAACCAAAATCTCATCAGATTGGGAAAATTAAAGGTTGAACACTAAGTATTAAACAGAAACAATACAATCCTTGCTAACCCATTGGCTATGACAGGTGTACCAACTTCCTAACATCCTAGAGCTCTCGTCAGTTCTGTCTCTACCCACCAGCTAAGTCTCTACCATATCTCACCTCCAAATTCACTGGGTCACTGGCTGAGAGGTGCTGCTTTAATTAAACCTCACCCCTGCCCTACTCTCAGGTCAATTTCTCAGAATCACCTGTACCAAAGATCTCTAAATAAAGAGCCAGGTACTCTTATAAGATCCCATATGCCTGTCCTCCATAATATGCTTTCCTTTACCACGTGATTTTGAAGGATTCTCTCCTAGACCTCTGATAATCCCTTGTGACCCTTCTGACTTCAGCAGCCACCTCATAATTACATCAAGGGTACTCTACAGCAGAAGGCTATTTTACATTTACATTTATTTACTTGGCGGACACCTTTATCCAAGGCAACTTACAACATTTATGATACAATTGTTTTAATTTATTTTGGTTTTCCAATTGGTGCACAGGGAGGTCAACTGACCTGCTTATGGTCACACAGTGTCAGTAGTGGGTGGGATCTGAAGCCACAATCTCAGGATTTGAAGTCCAAAAGCCTTAACTACTATACCACACTGCCTGCCGGTTGTTTAGTAGTTGTTAGCCCTCACTAAGCACTAGGAGGACCTCTTCAGCTACCAGTGGGCTTTACTTGATGGGCTGTCCAGTATCTGCCTTATTTGGCTTCTGCCTCAGCAACCCTATGCCAGTTAAACAATTAGTCACTGCATATTGTGTACAAGAAGTGGGCAAAAACCTGAAACTATTAAATTAACATAATGCATCCTACAGATTTGCAACAGTGGATGTCACAATATTCCAAGAGTTACTATCTCATGAGCAACTTCTGAGCAAGCTCAAATTGGACTAACAACTTGCTTTTTAGTAGTGCCATTGTCACTTGATTTTTCTTCAGCAAGAGCAGAGAGTATCTTGGATTTTACAAGAGGAGGGGTTTTGTGACATAGTAAACTGCTCAGATCCTGCCTAGAACACAGATTCTCTCTTATCAGCAAACATTTGAAAAGAGAAATACGACGAAGCATTTTAAACCCTCAGTATGAAACAGAAGTGACGTTCTTGCTGGGAGACTACCACTGAAGTCCAAGCGGGAGACTAACGCTGTAAGGTAGGACAGATCTTAAATGACCGATTTCTCAGACTAAGAAACACATCCTGTTTGTTAAAATGTTGAAAAATTATTTGTGTGTGTTCTTTACTTTTACATGATTAAAATTGAGCAAGCAGGCCAGCTTGTGGTTTGGAGATTTAAGATTGCATATTTGTACTTCTGTTACTGCTTCCACAAGCTTTTACAAGATAAGTGCAGAGCTTTATTAATTCATGGTATGTCTTTCTTGAGAATGCACAGGGCAGGGCACTATACAACGTAATGGGAAAAAAGTAAACCTGTACTTCTACACAATTAAATATTTTTTCAATTTATATACAGCATTAGCTGGAGTAAGAATTGGACCACACGCTTCTTCTATTCAAATTCAGTTTTAGAAGGCCACAGGCAGCTACAGTGTTTCTATGTATCCACTATCAAATATATTTAATTCAGTTTAGGGTTTTGGGGCTGGACCCAATCCTGTCAGTATCAGAAAGAGGTACGGTGGGACTAGGATGAAAAAACTGTATGGCCTGAATGGGGTGCTCCAGCTTCTCAAACCCGATAGACAGACAGACACAGGCACAAGTCGATGCCACAAAGGCTTTTTATTTTGCTGTGGGAAACTCTTCCCTATGCTTTTTCCACCTGCACACAGCCCAGTACAAACAAAACAGCACAGCAAAGCCCCTTTTTTATTCAATCTTCTTGTTTTCTCTCTCTCTCTCTCTCTATGCCTTTGCCTCGACTCCTCCCAGTAAGCTTTGTTCTCCGTCCTCCCAACTCTGGCTCCTGGAACTGCGATAGCGGGTTTCTTTTATGTGACACCCAGGAGTATTTCCGGTGGCCCATTAATGTGGCCCGGAAGCAGTTCCAGGTGAGGTAGGGATCCCCAGTCCCTGCAACACCCCCTGGAGGGATCCACGGAATTAGCAAATCTGAGTAGCAGAACTCAATCTCCCATGAAACCCTAAGGGAATCTATGGCACTGCAGCAGCCCGGGAGGCTGCCATCTAGCGACCCAATGGAGACAGTACCCTGTGCACACTCTCTCTCCCAACTCTTTCATTACAGAGGCGTCCTGGCCGGCCGCCACAACTTGTCCTGGAGTTTTGTTCAGACTGGTTCATCACAACCAGCTGAACTGTGATGTGTGGTCTGTGGTGCTGCGGTAGTTTTAAATAAATAATCACGCCGCATGTAGGTGCAGGCTCTCAGCAGTTGTGATGGTGTGTAAGTGTGTTTCGCTCCACGTTTAGTGGGCTGGCCGTGCTGCATACACGTGCAGAGACAGGTGGGTCATTCAGGTGCCCCAATGATGCTGTGGGGGGAGTGGCCCCTTGCACCTGCACCCAGTTAGGCAGCAGATTTAGAAAGAAAGAGTGTGCACAGGTCAGGAGGAGGAAGAAAAAAAGCAGAGACGAATCAAGCAGAGGTTAATGAACAGGAGATGAAGCAGGTAGGAAAGAGAAAGACAGTGAAAGAAAGCAAGCTGGTATGGAGAACAGAAGCAGGTGGAGGAGGAGTGTGTGGTCACCACTCAGGAGGGGCTGCGAGTTACTCCTGTTGAGCGACTTTGAAGCAGGAGTGACCATTACGCTCTGGAGGTGCTTTAAACAGGAGTACGGAGTACAGGTGGGAGTACTGAGCACCCACACCGGGTGGTGCCAGGATCGGCAGTCGTTTGGATGGAGCAGGGCTTGGAGGTTAATGCATATGCTCTACAGATGCTGTGCTGGCCCCTGATTTCTCTGATACTTCCACTCCTGCTTTATCTTCTTGCCTCTCTCCTACTTATACCATGCTGTTCCGCAGATACTGTATTTGGGTTAACTTGGACAGAATATGTATAAGGATGAGGGACTAACACATGTACTCCAGAGCTGGGGTAGTTACTCAAAGAAAGTAATCTTTTACAAATTACTAATTAATCCTCTCAAATTGCAACAGGACCACTTTACTCATTACTTCCTGGAAAAAGTAAACACATTACTAATTACTTTATTATATGTTACTAAACCATTGCAAATATGTACCAGCTGGAAAATACAAGGATGATAACCCAATGACCTTTTAGTATTTGAACGTAAATTCAGCAGTTAAAGCAAGTAAATTCATGACCTAAGTTAGCACTGTGCCATTTCAAACATATCAACCATCACGTTGAAGCCTTTAGTTCACAAAACAAATTCTTAATAAGGAACTAAAACTTAATAATTTAGTTGTAATGTGCAACACAATCAATACATCCATGTCTCTGTGCCCCCCACCATTTCACTGCTACTTACTCTGCCAAAATGAAAGCATTTACATTTTGTAATGAATTAACTTACAGTTACTGACAATTATGGTGAAGATTTAGTTGCATAACTTGTATACAGACTTCGCTTCCATTTTCACAACAACATTAAAGAGATATGACAAAAAAAATCAAACTCTGATTATAGCATTTTCATTTCATTAGATACGGAAGATTTTTTTGCCGGGCAGCATGGTGGCGCAGTGGTAGCGCTGCTGCCTCGCAGTTGGGAGATCTGGAGACCCGGGTTCGCTTCCTGGGTCCTCCCTGCGTGGAGTTTGCATGTTCTCCCCGTGTCTGCGTGGGTTTCCTCCGGGCGCTCCGGTTTCCTCCCACAGTCCAAAGACATGCTGGTTAGGTGGATTGGCGATTCTAAATTGGCCCTAGTGTGTGCTTAGTGTGTTTGTGTGTGTCCTGCGGTGGGCTGGCACCCTGCCCGGGATTGGTTCCTGCCTTGCGCCCTGTGTTGGCTGGGATTGGCTCCGGCAGACCCCCGTGACCCTGTGTTCGGATTCAGCGGGTTGGAAAATGGATGGATGGCTGGATTTTTTTGCCTCTATAAATCATGATTTCTTACGAGCTCATTGATCAAGAGGCCTATGCATCACAATAAACAAAAATATCAAAGCAGCTAACATTTAAAGACAAAAGGTCCCAGATACACAAAGAAGTTCAATTTTCTAGAATTAAGTTTTCTCCATTATTTCAACATATTTCAGTATGTTGTAAAACTAAAAGGTTGTTATTTTTCATAGTAAAACTCTAAATCCTTATTTCTTAATAAAGAAAAAGATTACCTGAATTCAGTCCTGAAGTAAACCAAACTCCTATGCAATATTGTAAGATAACACATACTTCATATCTTGTATAGATCTGACAGCATCATAAAACATGTATATGCTGTACAATTCAAGCAGGGGACGCAGGTCATCTTCTTATAGTATATGATACGCTACTGTGGCTGTCTGTTTGTCTGTCCAGGATTTAAATCACTTGTAGCTCGCAAACCGTTTGAACTATTGAGCTGAAATTTGGTACACATATACTACGTGAAGTCTACTATCCACTTACAGGGTGATGATTGACCTACAAGGTTATTCCTCTTTTTATTTTTATTTTACTGTAAAATCAACTCTCGGCAGCGGCCAGCACAGCAGCCATGTGGCACATGCGTACGGGTGCCGTTCTCATCCCTACCACCTTTGCCGTCACTTCTCCTATCTCTTCAAATCTTAAATCATTCTTGAGGCAGATTGAAGACTTAAGTGCCAGCGTAAGTGAAAAATTAAGGAAAACGTACTAAATAATTGCAACACAGACACTGATATAATCACTTTTAACGCGAAAAGCTGCTGATGAAAGAAGAGAAGGAGCATGCCGCTAGGATGGAGAAAAGAACAGCTGCTCATGAAACAGCAAGTGCATCAACCTCTGAGCAAACGAATGCTAAACGTACAGTGAAAGAGTATGAAAACTAGGAATGCTCAAGTCAAGTGTATTCAGTGCACGTTATCCTGTAGTGATCCATTACTGGTGTACCAATATTTGTAACGTCAAGTGTTATATGAGATGGAGTACCTGCCCTCAAAGACATTTACAGTACTATTACCTGTTTAGAAACATGTAATACAACTGATGAAACAGTAACTCTAATGTGATCAAAATTATTTAAACTGTAAAGTATTATGCTATGAAATACATAAAAGTATTAATACTAAAAAGTATTTCAGACAGTGGGCGGCACGGTGGCGCAGTGGTAGCGCTGCTACCTCGCAGTTAGGAGACCCGGTTTCGCTTCCCGGGTCCTCCCTGCGTGGAGTTTGCATATTCTTCCCTGCGTGGGTTTCCTCCGGGTGCTCCAGTTTCCTCCCACAGTCCAAAGACATGCAGGTTAGGTGCATTGGCGATCTGAAATTGTCCCTAGTGTGTGCTTGGTGTGTGTGTGTATGTGCACCCTGTAGTGGGCTGGCGTCCTGCCCGGGGTTTGTTTCCTGTCTTGCGCCCTGTATTGGCTGGGATTGGCTCCAGCAGAACCCTGTGACCCTGTAGTTAGGATATAGCGGGTTGGACAATGGAAGAATGGATGGATTTCAGACAGTTTTAATCACTCATACGGCAGAGGTGAGATTTCAGCGCAACAACAAAGCCTTTTCCATGGATTTTTTTTGTTCTTTTCATCCTCAGGAACAATATATATGGACATTTACTTCAGTAATATGCACATTATGTTTGTAATGCATGTGCAGCGTATTTCAATGAAAGCATTTTATTGTCAAGCGTCTTACTGTCAACCACATTTAGTGTCTCTATTAATCTCCCACTACACCGCTACCAAATTTGATCTTGCATAATAATAACAACAACAACTTATATTTATTAAAAACCTTTCTCACTACTCAAAGTGTTTAAAAAAATTCACTATTACCTTTTTATTACAAACTGTCAGAAATAAATAATTTCAAAAAGATTTTTAAAAAAACACTTTGGGGCAAAAAGTTTAAACCAATCAAAAATTATACCCATTTTTTTGTTAGACTGGCAAAAAAATATAGCACAGAGCTTTTGGGTTGAAAATCACTGATTTCAATATACTGTACATACACCAGTTCAGATATACTGTATACTATACATATATTATATATATATATACTGTATATATTATATACTGTATATATTTTATATATATATATATATATATATATATATATATATATATATATATATATATATATATATACACATATACACACACACACACACACTGATTCGGATATACAGTATATAAATCAGTTCAAAATAACAGAAATCACTGTACTGCTTTCAATAAGTGATGAACTAATGTTTTATGTGGCGAAAAAATGATCACCCCTGACAAATACACAAAGTGGTGTATATGACCAACAATGTGCAAGTTTGAGTGTGTGTGTGTGTGGTTTTGTCAATTTTACTATCAAAAGAGTTAAACATCAGTTATATGTGAAGCAGGAATACTCTGATCATTCTGATCCTTGATTACTGATCAAACATCGAACAACTCCAGTATTTTCCTCCATAAAGATGATCGTCCTTTCAGCAAACAGGACTCTTATCCTTCCTGATGTAGATTGCCCTTCAATGAAACGCTGCCAACACACAATACCAGAAATCACCATGCAGGTTTCGGTCAATAATAAAAAAGTTGCAGGAGGTTAAAAAATGAGATGTACTGCAGTTGTAATTAGATCTATATCTGTCTGAACCAATTTATATATTTATGAACCCAATTTTTTTTTCCTGAACGACCCCTCATAATAAACACTAAACTAACACACATGTGTGTGTCTTTTTAAAATGAAAATTATACATTAACTAAAAATAAATGAAAACTAAACTGAACTTCCAAGTAACATCATTAATAATACAGGAAAAACACAAAACTATAATAGCCTTGGAGAAAAAAAATAGAGCAAAACCAAAACCAAACAAAACAAAAAACAAATCCAATAATTACTAAACACACCTTCTATTTAACATGAAGAATCGCAACCCACCTTCTATAGCTCAGTGGGTCTAAGTAACGTTCTGTATTATCTCAGATTAGAAAAAAACAAATTCTCTCCAAATATATCCAAAATGTTTTTTAAACATGGCAAGTATTCATCAATGCCATTTTAGAATAAGAATGCTGGGCCATTGATTGACTCTCTTATGCTGTCAATGGTTCTTTTGAGAAAAGTTAGATAGGGTTTTTCTGTTCATGTCTTTCTTCTTTTTCTTGGGTGAGGGATTGAATTTTGTGTTTTTTTCCTTTGTATTTCTATTTTTCTTTGTTTTCATTGGATTGATTTAGAAGAAAATTTATTATTATTTGATTGAGGATTATGCCATTGTAATGTTCTGCTTTTCAATAAATACATCCATCCATCCATCCATTTTCCAACCCGCTGAATCCGAACACAGGGTCACGGGGGTCTGCTGGAGCCAATCCCAGCCAACACAGGGCACAAGGCAGGAAACAATCCCGGGCAGGGTGCCAACCCACCGCAGGACACACACAAACACACCCACACACCAAGCACACACTAGGGCCAATGTAGAATCGCCAATCCACCTAACCAGCATGTCTTTGGACTGTGGGAGGAAACCGGAGCGCTCGGAGGAAACCCACGCAGACACGGGGAGAACATGCAAACTCCACGCAGGGAGGACCCGGGAAGCGAACCCAGGTCCCCAGGTCTCCCAACTGCGAGGCAGCAGCGCTACCCACTGCGCCACCGTGCCGCCCTCAATAAATACATATATAAAATAAAAGTATCTTAAAAAAAAAAACTGGGTCATATTCAGGAGACATAAATTCAACAAAAAGCACCATCAAAGCTCTAGGGTACAGTCCTCAGTGCTGATACAATTGGCACATCCTAAAGCTTCAGCCCCATCAGCACAATAATCTGCATAATAATCTCAAAACACCTCAAAAAAAGAGCTAACAACATAATATACAAAATGATTTATAAACAGCAACAGCAAGACCACGTAAACAAAAAATAAACAGTGGAATAACCCTGGCTAAAACATAACAATGAAGCACAGCCTAAATAGTGTTACAGTTTAAACAGTGCTCACTCTATAACTGACTTTTTAGATGATATCTGGTCAATTTAATTTAATTTCAGAAAGTACACTTCTACTTCTACAAACTCAGTCCTGAGGTCCTCTGTTGTGGCTGTAGGTTTTTGTACCAACCAGTGTCACAATCAGTAAGCCATTTTATCTCTCATTAATCTCATTTTATTAGTTGGTCTTCATTCTTCTCTCATTCTGCACTAGCTGTGTTACCTGGTTTTGCCTGGGAAATGTCCTATGAGAATGTGCTTTGGTAATATTGTTGATGGTTAAGTACTATGTGACTGAGGACTTTTCTGTACACAATATATATTTTCTTTAGTTACTTTTTTATTAGTTCGCTAGAGCTCCTTACTCTTGCATATGCTACATACTGTATAATTCACAAGAGTAAAACATTTCTACCCTAGACAAATTCTTGTTTTCCTAACGACTTTGGCTTATGCTGATGGTCATTGGAAAACTCAATTTACACAGGAAACTGTATTATTTTGAATTGAAACAGATAATTGGTAGGACTAATGGAAATTTTGGGTAAAAATAAAATTCCACCCTGTAGCACATTTTGTAAAAATCATAAGATTCAATCAGATTTGACAGTACTGGTTTGATCTGTACTCTTGTACCATTACAAAGTTATGGAGGGATTAGACAAAAAGCAATATATACTGAATCATGGTTTTCTTTGCAACTTATTACAAACATTAGCATTTACAGGCTGCACATTTATGTGGCTCATGAAATGAACTGAGCGTTATAAGCATTGTACAGTAAAGAACAGGTGAAAAGAAGTAATATCATGAATTATGTACAATGTCGACCTCCTCTATGTTCTGGTCGTAGGTATCCCTTTAGTGAGTTGCTCAACTACATAAGCGTACTCAAACATGCCGTTGCTCCCCGATTGTGTTTTACCAAGGGCTTGAAATAGGCCGATACACTTTACCAGAATTTCCCTGCTTCTGCTTTGCAAACCAGAGCATTGCAGCATATTGTGGTCGAACCTTCAAGTTACCTGTAATACTGCATGTATTTCTTCACTAAGGGCCAATTGTCCTCCAACCTGATGTTCAAAGCATATATGTATATAAGCATGCTCAACAATCCACGGGAGACAACCCTCCACTTTTTAATGTGTGTATATCACATTACCAGGTGTAAGAAGCCTATAGAACAGGGAGTATTGCATGTACCCAATGACAGAACTTGCTAAGCACATCTTTGAGCTTTCCCAAACTTTCTTCTTTCCACTTTGCTTGTGGTAGCTGCCTTAATTTGCAAAAAGCAACAGCACCTATTTCTCTGTGCAATTATAAACTGAACCTTTTCAATGGCCCTGTTACATTTGCAGCATCTATCTTAAAGCCCCATTTCTATGAGATGAAAAAAGAGGTGATCCTCATGAACAGCCCACTAGTTACAACATTATTATCAACAAATAATAATAAATAAAAAAAAAAAGGTTGGCTCATTTTATCTATAACATCACCAAGTTTCAATTAAATCAAAGTGTTTTTGAAATTTCGGTCTTCTATTGTGGTGAGGTGCTTACCAGTAAATATGTCCTTTCTTAGCAGATCACTTACTGTCCCAGATGTATAATCCTGCCAAATTTCAGCTTTTTAACTAAATAGGAAATAATGTTTTTGTTGATACACACACATATTATATATATATATATATACACATATATATATATCTCTATTATATGAAAAAATCCTGCAACGAAATGAGACTTTTTTGAAGATTTTTTCAAGTCCCGCGAGATGAGACTTTGGCCATGAGATTTTTTCAAGTCACGCCCTCCTCTCAACCATATTCAACCACGCACACGGTAATCTCACCTTTCATTCGTGTGAATGCTTTTGTCAGACACAGTTTCTGCTCTCTCAGCTCTTATAAATTTTAATGTTTTCCTCATTTTAAGTTCCCAATTAAGGAAGATATTGAAGAATTTCATCACAAAGGGTTATCAACAGAAACAATGAGTACACGGGCAATCCTAGCACCAAGAAACGATGAAGTCAAATGAATTAATGCCAAAAATGTTTATCGTTTACACGGCAAATTGGTTAAATGCGTATCAATAGACTATGCTGAAACAGTTGTTGGTGATCATGCGGAAGTTGAAAACATCAACTTACAATATTCTGAAGAATATCTACAACCATTAACACCATCCGGTCTTCCACCACACAAATTACTGTAGAAAGAAGGCTGTAGTACTGTAATGTAGTACATCTTCTGCGGATAACATTACACAACAACGGAGATCTTGGATATGCCATTCGTATTAAAACGTTAACAGTTTCCCGTTAGAATAGCTTTTGGAAAGACAATTAACAAATCTCACAGCCAAACATTTGAAAAAGTTGTTTTATTTAATAGAGAGAAAGAAATGAAATTCAATCACAGGCAGTTATACGTGGCATTGTCATGATGAAAGTCCAAATGCAGAATCAAAATTCAATGTGATATTGACGAAAATTTAATTCAAAAACTTGTTTTTACAGAAGTTTTGCAGTAAAAGTGTAACTTTAAAAAGTATTTGCACGTTAATTTCAAAGCCAAACAGAACAAAATCGTATTATGCAATGACTAACTCTAACGCAGCATGAAACATAATTTACTTTCAAATTATTACGTTTTACTCTTTTTTAATATGGTTAATTACTCGCTGTACTGTAAAATAGTTCTATTATGCATATATAAACATTCCACTGAAAATTAAAATCTGTTTAACTTGTACATCCACATCCCCATACGTGAGTAACAGAACCACAAAGAGGCTAGCGCGTAACACAGGCATGGGGGTTGGCAAGCATAACGAGCAGGGGGCAAAGCCCCTTAGTATACAGTATATATATATACTAGTCATTTAGCCCGTTACAATAACGGGCACTAGAACAGTAGTGCATAAACATCAGTAGGAACAGTCTATATTAAATGGCAAGGGACTTTGTTGGTCGTATTTTTCTTTCTTTCAGCCTTTCTTTTGTTGATGTTTACTTGCTGAGCTGACCGTTCTTCGTGGGCTGCTGCCATGTATTGTGTGTCTTTAATTTTCTGTGACAGTAATACTGTCTTGTACGGCTCTATTCAATAAGGGCGCGTAGATAATTTAGTTCAAATGGCTCTGGAATATGTGAAGAGCAACAGGTGCAGATCTTTATTTACGCGCGCCTTTATTCGCTGCGCCCAATTGAGGTCGTCCTTTTGAGGCTCGCCTTTTTGTGCGCGTCATTATTGAAGGATGTCTGTGCGCGCCCTTATTGAAGGATACCGTCTTGTACGTCCGCTGGCTTGTATGTCCGTAATATACGTCCGTACATCCGTAATATACCTTTAATTTTCTCTGGCAGTAATACTGGTTTGTATTTCCGTAAAACACCTCTAACTTTTCTGACAGTAATATCGCGCATCGCACCGTGCCCCGCGCATGCGCACTTCACCAGAAGACACCCACACACGGACACCTGGACGCACATAGGGATTTTATATATATATAGATATATATATAGTGGAAGATCAGCCCCACTACAGACAGATACCAGGAGACACAAGTCCAAAAGCACACACTTTTAATTTCTTTTCTTTAGCACACACAATACAGTGTCCAAATCCCACAATTACTCAGTCCTTTTCTTTCTTCTGCCCCATCCACTCCTCTCCTCAGAAGGGCATCCCAACCAGTCTGCCATTATATTATATATATACTAGGGGGCTCCGCCCCCTGCTCACTTCGCTCGCCAACCGCCGTGTTTGGTTTACCGGATATACAATACAATACAATTTATTTTTTGTATAGCCCAAAATCACACAAGAAGTGCCGCAATGCGCTTTAACAGGCCCTGCCTCTTGACAGCCCCCCAGCCTTGACCCTCTAAGAAGACAAGAAAAAACTCCCAAAAAAAAAGGAAGAAACCTAGGGAAAGGCAGTTCAAAGAGAGACCCCTTTCCAGGTAGGTTGGGCGTGCAGTGGGTGTCAAAAAGAAGGGGGTCAATACAATACAGTACAATACATAGAACAGAATAAATTCTCAATACAGTATAAAAATAAAATTTCTAGAAGTACGGAATAGAATTTCACATTAGATGATATCACATAATATGATTTAGATTTGTTTTAAGTCGTGGAGACCTCATTCATCAAGCTGCCTTCCCCATTTTGCCATTCCACATCTGAAATAGCGCTAATCTGATGAAAGGACCCCTCATTCCCACGTCCCCATTCATCAGGGATGACTTTACCTTAGGGAGGAAATCTACAATTTAAAGAGATTGTTATTTTCTTGGGAATTGTTACATATGCATTATTTTCACTTTTACTTTAAAAACTTTTGTAAAAACAATACTTGTCCTTTATTTCCGGCCACGTGCCTGGTTACATCTCTTTCTTGCCAAACGTATAATGCTGCTTGTGTTGTGAAGGGGCGGGGGCGTCTGAATACACGCTAAGGATATGTCTTTGGATCATTTGCTGTCTTTCTGCTGCTTGCAAGCTGCCTCTTCTGCCTGTCGCATGTCGTTGTTTTAAGAGCTCCGAGCACATGATGCTTGTCTGCCAAAAGAAATCCAACAACTGCTTGGTTAGAGGTCTGTGGACTCACTCCTTTTAAATGATGGCTCACTGCCTGGTCTCACGTGACGTTGTAAATACAATACTTGTCCTTTATTTCTGGCCCCAGAAAGGTTAAATTCTTTCTTGCAGGATGTACAACGCTGCTCCCGTTGTCGGGGTGGGGTTGGGGGGTCGTCTGCTGTTGCGCTGCCCTTCAATCTTTTTAAAGCCTGTACAGCTGCTGTCCTTTTTTGCTACGGCCCTGGGACAATCTCTTGGCACCAAGTCTCATGTTTAAGGTCCCCGTGAGACGCACCGTGGCAAGTCTCTTTGGTCTCGCGGGTCTTTTAAATGTCTTCCGAGAAGATCATGTATCGTCGCATTGCTTTTGCTTTCCAGGACAGGATTTCTTTATATATATATATATATATATATATGTATATATATGGTTGAAATAGTTTACTGTCAAATAAATGCAAAGAGTACGCGACACGTGTTTCGCCCTCATTCTGGGCTCATCAGGCGTACACACTCCACTGCACTCCCTCTCGGGAATCGAACCTCGGACGTCAGCGCCAGAGGCGATGCCCCTAACGTTGCGCCACGGCGTGTGGTTCGTTTATTTGACAGCATGTAGATCGGGGTAATTACATTCATGGCATTCGTAGTCTGTGTCACAATCTGATTGTATGGGTGGTTACCTACCAGGTAACGCTTGTGGTTGGCCAGCAATCTGCTAACATCCGCCACAGTGCCCTCAGTTTGTGAGGAGCAGATCATAGAATGGTTGAAATAGTTTACTGTCAAATAAATGCAAAGAGTACACGACACGTGTTTCGCCCTCATTCTGGGCTCATCAGGCGTACACACTCCACTGCACTCCCTCTCGGGAATCAAACCTCGGACGTCAAGCGCCAGAGGCGATGCCCCTAATGTTGCGCCACGGCGTGTGGTTCGTTTATTTGACAGCATGTAGATCGGGGTAATTATATACATACAATGCCCTCCATAAATTTGGAAAGACAAAGACACATTTTTCCTTGATTTATCCTTCTGCTCCACAGTTTAAAAATACAGTACAAATCAAATAATTCAGACATTTTGGACACACCATGTAGAAACTATAACACTTTTTCTACATATTGAATTACATACAGTACAGGTGTTTGTGACTACACAGTTGCGTTTTATTGCTTCATTAGCGCAGGCATAAGATACCTAGGCTTGCTTCTACCCTTTGGAGTCTATAGTTGCCATTGTTCAACATGAGGACAAGAGTTGTGCCAATGAAAGTCAATAAAGCCATTATGATGCTTCAAAACACGAATAAAACCATTAGAGACATCAGTAAAATATTAGGATTACCTAAATCAACTGTATGGAATATCACTAAGAACAAAGAACACACTGGTGAGCTCAGCAATTGCAAAGGGACTGGTAGACCAAAGAAGACCTTCTCTGCTGATAACAGTATCCTCAATATTAGAAAGTAAAGAAAAAGCCCCAAATGCCTGTCCGACAGATCGGAAACAGTCCTCAGGAGGCAGGTGTGTATGAGTCACATACTACTATCCACAGATGTCTTCACAAACAGAAATACAGAGCCCACACTGCAAGATGCAAACCACGAGTTAAGTAAAAAAAAAAAAAAACAAAACAAAAAAAAAAACAGATGGCTGCATTACAGTTTTGAAAAAGTACTTAAAGGAGCCTACAGAATTCTGGAAAAGGTCCTGTGGACAGATGAGACAAAGATGAACTTATATCAGAGTGACAGCAACAGCAAACTGTGGAGCCGAAAAGGAACTGCCCAAGATCCAAAGCATATAACCTCATCTGTTAAACATGGAGGTTGGGAATGTTATAGGTAGGGAATGTATGGCTGCTACAGGTACTGGCACACTTATGTTCACTGATGATGTAACAGCTCATGGCAGCTGCACAATGAATTCAGAGGTGTATAGAAACATCTTATCTGTTCATGTGTCATTAAATGCTTCATCCTATAACAAGATAATGATCTCAAGCATACTGCTAAGGCAACACAGGAGTTTTTCAAAGCTAGAAAATGGAACACCCTTGTATGGCTGAGCCAGTCACTCAATTAAAACCCAACTGAGTATGCCTTCCATATGCAAAAGAGAAAACATAAGAGGATAAGCCCAAACTCGGTCCTGGGGTCGCACTGTGGCTGCAGGTTTTTGTTCCAACCAGCTTCATAATCAGTGACAACACCTCATAACACTCATATCATTTAATTAGCTGGTACTTTTTTCTCTTATTCTACATTCAGAAAAGTATAGCAGCATGATTTTTACATTTATAAAACATTTAGAAACATTTCTTTTTTTGCTATAGATTTAAATGCTTAACTCTCTTTTGTTGATTTCATTATATTTTGCCCTTTCTCTGTGCAGTTTTTCCCCTTCATTGTATCTTATTAATGACAATCAAAAATGAGCAGAGCAGACACGCTGGCAAACAACACTGAATAATCAAAGACTGCAACTACATTAGCATCAGACCAACTAATTAGTAAATAATGGATTAATTAAACAATTAGAACCTCTGGAAAAGTAGAATGAAAATCAAGATGAAAATATTGTTAAAAAGAAAAAATACATTATTCCTATATAACTGATTGGTACATTTTTTTTTTTTACCAAACTTAGTTTTCTAATTTCTATATTGTTCCCAAAACACAGAACTTGGGAAATAACACATCACTTAATTAGCCCAGGAGTCCAAATAAAAACAGACGCTGGTTGGAACAAAAACCTGCAGCCACAGTGTGCCCACAGGACCGTGTTTGGGAAGCACTGCATTAGGGGCTTGGCAGAGCATCACCAGAGAAGATACTCACTGCCTGGTGATGTCTATGAATTGCAGACTTTAAGAAGTCATTACATGCAAGGAATACGCAACAAATACTAAATACAATAATATACCTACCATTGCTATATCCTAAACATTATATAAACTGAGAGAGATTTCTGCTACTCCTTTAAGTACTTAACTCTGTTTTGTTGTTGTCCTGTTAACCTGTTTTATTATGTGTAATTTAATCCCTTATTTGTACACTAATACTGAAATTAACAACAACCAGAGAAGACACCCAGGAAAAT
The DNA here is from genome assembly GCF_900747795.2 of Erpetoichthys calabaricus. Classification (NCBI taxonomy): domain Eukaryota; kingdom Metazoa; phylum Chordata; class Cladistia; order Polypteriformes; family Polypteridae; genus Erpetoichthys; species Erpetoichthys calabaricus. The sequence continues at coordinate 153,254,803 of NC_041395.2, forward strand.
GACACTGAATGGTTGAAACAAGTTCAGTGTCAGACCCACTACTTGGACTCTTTAGTAAGCAATGAATTAAATATTGGAACACCTGGAAAAGCAAAGTGGAAGATGATGAGAAATTCAAAAAACTATTAAAAATAATACTAAATTATTCACTTGCAACATACATACTGTAAATGCTTGGTATATTCTATAAACACTTAAGAATATTTACTTAAGTTATTAAATATGAGGAAGGGATGAACAGAAGTAAACCAAGGATAAAGCAAACAATGTAATAAATGTAACAGGTGCAGCAAATAAACTGCAGTCTCTCTGGGTTTAACTATACAGGGTATATTCCTCTACCTAACAGATAGGAAGCTCACCCCTGTGCCACCATATCAACAGCAGTTCTCTCAAGCTCAGCTCCACTGACATTCTTTATCTCACTCCCTGCCACCAGTTTAGTATTTGCTGAAAATGCAGCAGAAGAGTAAGGGTGTTGTCAACTCTAGGACTTCCTTCCTGACTCTACTTTATTAGTTAACACAGCACATCTGCAAGGAATATCAACCACTGGGAGGTCCTGTCTTCTCAACCTGTCAGCATGTCATCCCTGCTAAGGTCTGCCTCAGTTTGATTGGTTCCATCCTTGTCTCCTGACAATCCTGCACGCCTACAATCCCAGCTCTTGCCATTTCAGTCATCACAATGTATAATATATACAGTTTTTCTTTTTTCCTATTAAATGCAAATAAAAGTTATTAAAGCATTTATAAGTGTTTACTCACATGATCAAAATCCAACAAAAACATTATGAAGGTCCAATAATTGGTTTGCCAGTCACAATAATAGATACACTCCAAGGTACACGAATGACATAAGGAAAAAAAAAAATAATAATACATTTTATTTATTTGTAGGCATCTTTCTAAACAATCAAGGACACCGAACAATAGACAAAACATAGATCATAAACAAAAGCAAAATACAAAAGTTAAAATCAGACAGAGCAATTGTAATCAAACAGAAAAACCAGTCTGAAACAAATGAGTTTTAAGTTTAGATTTGAAAAGTGAGAATGATTCAATATTTCTAAGCTCAGGTGGTAGTGAGTTCCAAAGCTGGGGAGCAGAGCAACTGAATGCTCTGCTCCTAATGGTGGTAAGACGGACGAAGGGGACAGTCAAGTGGATGGAGGAAGAGGATCTAAGGGTATGGGAGGGAATGGCAACATGGAGGAGGTCAGACAGATATGGAGGGGCAAGGTTGTGGATAGCCTTAAAAATCAGTAGGAGAATTTTGAATTGAATTCGGAACTGAACTGGAAGCCAATGAAGCTGCTGCAAAACGGGAGTGATATGGTGAATAGAGGGGCTTTTAGCATTGATGTGGGCAGCTGAATTCTGGACCAGTTGAAGCTTATAAAGAGATATGCGAAAAAGACCAAAGAAAAGGGAACTGCAATAATCCAGACGAGAAGTGACCAGGCTATGAACAAGGATAGCAGTGGTGTGGGGCGTGAGGGAGGGGCAAATACGATTAATGTTACGCAAGTGGAAATATGTAGACCGGGAGATGTTATTGATGTGGGAATGAAGGATGACACCCAGACTCTTAACATGCGGGGAAGGGGAAACAGAGGAATTATCAATAACAAATGAAAAATGATCAATTTTGGATAATGTTGATTTTGTACCAATGAGGAGAACCTCGGTTTTGTCACTAATTAATTTAAGAAAATTTGACGAAAACCAGGATTTGATTTCTGCTATGCAATTAATAAGTGAGGAGGGTGGAAAGAAAGCAGTAGGTTTGCTAGTGAGATAGAACTTGGTGTCATCAGCATAACAGTGGAAGCTAATGTTATATTTACAAAAGATATTGCCAAGGGGAAGGAGGTAAATAATAAAAAGGAGGGGCCCCAGGACAGAGCCCTGGGGCACACCTGAAGTAACAGCAGTGGGTTGAGATGTGAAAGCTTTAAGCTGAACAAACTGAGTGCAGCCTGAGAGGTAGGATCTGAACAAATCTAGTGGAGTGTGGGTAATGCCAATCGAAGATACTCTATTGAGAAGAGTAGTCTGACAAATAGTGCCAAAGGCTGCACTCAGATCAAGGAGGATGAGAATAGTAATTAAACCAGAATCAGCTGCCATAAGGAGGTTGTTAGTAATTTTAATAAGTGCCGTTTCTGTACTGAGGAGGGGACGAAAACCAGACTGGAACTGTTCATACAGATTATTTTGAGATAAATGAGAATGAAGTTGAATAGCCACTATACTTCTAAACAAACCACCTACTACACTTAGCAATATGTTATCTGCCTCTTGCTTCCTGATATCTATGTAAAATGTAATGATGAACTTGTAGATGTTTCCAGACACACAGTCAGAGGTTAACAAGAAATAGATTAGGGGGCTCAGCACATTACCCTTTGGAGTGCTTGTGTTGAGGGTCAACATGGAGGATTTGAAGTTGCCAGTCTGCACATCCTAGGCTGTGTCAGTTAGTAAGTCTAAAATTCAGTTAGATTAAGTCCCCAGTCTAAGAATTTAGTGATCAGGTTTCATGGTACAATGTTATTAAATGCTGAGCCATACTGTATAGACAGTACAATCATGTTTAGTTACATTCGCATATAATGTGAAAAGCACATATTGTGGTCGTTATGTGTGTCTGTCTGTCTAACTGTCTGTCCACATGAAACAATTTGGCTCCTAGTGGACCTATTTGATGAAATTAGCACAATTATTCTTCAAGGAATTTTTCGGGACAGTTCAATTTTTTCTGAGGTTTCTTGAAAAGGTCACACCATACAATGTTTTGAAATTTCAAAACATGCCATTGAAAAGCACCAGAGAAACATTTTGTGCAACTTCAATTATGGATTAGTTAACAATTTTAAATTTACTTTGACAGGGTTACATCAACTTGTATATTTTCACCCATTTGAGAAATTCTTTTGACAGCAAAAATACAGTACAAGTTAGTCTATACAAATTACATCACCAATACAGGTTAGTCAAATGCTGGGGGAGGCATACTGTAGGTGTGCAAGACTCTGGTACAGCCACTCACTTCTCCTGCCACTTGTGATAAGTTAACTGTAAAAGAAAAAGAAAAAAAAAGCAATAAGTAAACAAATATGTACTCAGTATTAACATTACTTTAAAAACGATAATGATTTCAGTATTTCTCTCACAGAATAATTTATCTGCAAAGCTCCAGATGTGCTCTCCATCAAGGTCTAAAGCAGCCAACATTTTACCTTAAGAATTCAGTGATTTTAACTTACATTGGGTGCTAAGTACTAGGGTGTTGTACCCTGTTAGCCATCTTGCCTGAAGAAGGGACCCGAGTTGCCTCGAAAGCTTGCATATTGTAATCTTTTTAGTTAGCCAATAAAAGGTGTCATTTTGCTTGGCTTTTCTCTACATTGGGTGCTAAGAATAATGTTTAAGAAAAATACTACTTTTATTCACAGAGCTTCCACAACCAATAACTAACAATAAAGCATTCATCAATGTGACATTTTTTATCACTTGAATGGAAATCTGCTGTCTGGGAAAGCTATTGAGCCACTACAAGCTTATCTGAACTATGTTTTGTCCTACATGGTAATGCAAAGTACAGCTGAAAAGCATGTATATGAGAGTTGGTCTTGTCTGCTATGGGAGGTGGATGTCTAAAGCGGAACACCATTAGCAGCAGTGTTATTTTTCTTTTATATAATTCCGAGGTATCCTGTATTTACTCAACCCGGAGGGGTTTAATTACAGTATATACCAGCATATATAAGCATGAGTGGCAGAAAAAAGACTGAAAGAAATGGAAAAGACAGCTAAAGCTCCATCCAAATCTAAACAGACAAGTTCAAGCTCAGGGTATGGCCTGGCAGAGACTGACCTGGAACAGATAGGCAAAAGCACAGATTTCCATATCATCCCCAGCCAAGAGCGAAAGTGGGAGTGAATGTGCAAGTGATTCAGACCGGAATAATTCCCCAATTCTAGAAGGCTTAGTGAAACTGAAAATGGCCTTACCTTCTGCGTTGTCATCTAACCCTCAAGAGCCAATAACATCGACTGTAATTGGGCTTGCTGCTTCACCCACAGAGTTCGGGGAAGACCGAAATGATCTGTTTGAGCTGAAGGCTCACCGCAATGGCCACCGCTGAAGACATAAAGGAGCTCAAGGATAATACAAAGAAGGATATAAGTGATAGAAGGAAAAAATGACAAAAATGATATAAGGAAAGAAATAAAAGACATATAAAAGACAAACGAGAAGCTGCTTCAGGATATTAAAGACCAGAAAATTCGTTTAAATAATCGCTTTGAGGAAGGGTTTAAAGGTATGACAGAAAAAATTGAGGAAAAAATACAGGAAAATTGTGTCTAAATTTGAGAATAAATTTAGAGCACTTGGCGCTCAGGTTGAAGACGTTAAGCAAACATTCATGACTCATATTGAAATAGTGGAACAACTGGCATCTACCGCTGACAAAAAAGCCACGGTTGCCAATTCTGAATGCAAAGTGTTTGGAGACAGACTAGCTGCACAGGAAGACGGATGCTGAAGGAATAATATCAGAATCAAAGGTCTCCCACAAAATCGTGAAAGTCCAAATCCAGTGAAAATCGTAGCTGAACTATTCAGTAAAATAACTGGAGACGATTTCAAATCAGACACAGCAATAGCAGCAGCTTACCACATACATGGATTGAATACCTCAAAGCCAATGTTACTTCTCAGACAGAAACAAGAAATTATATTTTAAAATAACCATTCGTATTTTCCCTGATTTCTCACCCTCAACAGCTGACAAATGTACCGCATTTTACAGAATGAAACAGTGCTTACAGAAACCCGAGATCAAATACAGCCACTAGTATCCTGCCAAACTGAAAGTAGACATTCAAAGCAAGTTCCACATTTTTACATCTACGGAGGAAGTAGGAACAGAGCTAAGAAAACTGATCCCGACACTTTTTGAAAGACGATCGTGAGTTGCATTGTGTCCTGGCATGGCAACGAAGATCTTACCTGCTGTAGGATCAAATCTCAATGAATCTCATTCCGTAATTATATATTCCATTTCCTTATTTGCCATGTTTATATTCTAATGACAATTATATGAGTATGTATGTATGTGGAATTTTTTTCTTCTTCATAGTGGACTGTTTAACATCATACCCTTGGTTTACTGTATTAGGGCTTACTATCAAATGTTATCTGCTTATCCAGGTCTACTGTTTAACATCATTCCCTGGGTTACTCTCTCTAAACTGTTTAAGATTACATTTTATGTTTATAGTATTTGGACTGTACTGTCAATAGATATCTTTATTTTAAACGTCATGCACCACTGCTTGTTTTGGGCGTGCTCTGTCTCTAGGTATGTCAGAGGACTGGGACTTAGTGAAGTGTGGTTTAGCCTCACTTGGGGAGGCAAAATGAGGGGGGCAGGGAGACTGGGAATCCTTATAACTGTAAGACCAAACATAACAATAGGCTTCATGGCAATAACCCCTGGAAAAATTGGAAATTAAGATCAAAGCTGTCTTATGTAATAATGTACTATCTTAAATTAAGATTACAGAATGTCAACAAAAGATCACTAAACAGTTAACTTTGTGAGCTGGAATGTTAAAGGTATCAATCATGAATGAAAGAGAAAGAAAGTATTCTCCCACCTAACAGGTCTCATTTGTAGTATCAGATGTAGTATCTGATCCTGAAGGGCGATATATTATCGTCATGGGTAATTTATTTAACTGTAAAGTAATTTTGATAAATATCTACGCACCCAATGTGGATGATAGGGCCTTCATCCAAAACGTATTTGCATCCATTCCTAATATGAACACTCATCCATATTACTAACCGAGAATGCTAAACCGGATGATGGACGCAGGCACATCCGGCCATGGGCCGTAGCTGCAAAGAGACGTACTGCGCAGGCGCAAAAAGAGTCCGCGAGAGGCGGATGAGGAGCCGCGAGAGGGGGACAAAAGAGGCCGCGAGAGGCGGATGAGGGGCCGCGAAAGGCGGACAAGACCATAGAAAAAAGGAGTGAGCACAGAAAAAAGACAAAAAAGGAGAAATGAGGCGCAACGAGCACCGAAAAAAGGAAAAGGCACATAAAAAAGTAGTCAAGCGCAGGCAAGGCACGAAACACATTGCACACGAAACTAGACCCAAAAAAAAAAAAAAAAGAGGCTCGCGCACAACAGCAAGGCAACCCCCCCCCCCCCCTACAGGCACCAGACGGGACACACACCAAGAGGGGGATTCAACAAGCCCATGGAACACAAAAAAAAGAACACAAAACCACCCCACAGACCCTACAAGCAAGGGACGGGACACACACAAAGAGGGGGATTCAACAAGACACATGAACACAAAAAGAAAGAAGACGCTCGCGCAACAACAATCCTCCCCCCCCCACCCACACACACATCCATAAGAAGTGACACCCAAAGCCACATATTCTAAAGTGAACGTCAACACCATCACACTAGACAGCATAGGTGTCAGCATAGGTGGATCTCCTTACAATAAAGCACTATTAACCGTTCAACTGCAGAAAAGGAAACATATTAACAGTGAGTGCGATCCTCCTTATTACTTATCCATATTTCGCATGCTGAGAAAGAAACAAGTCATGAATACATGGTCACGGGTACAAAACGAAAAGGAAAGGATAACAGGAACAAACACACGAACACGAAAGAAACAACAAAATAGACGGCTATGCAGCATAGGTGGATCTCATTACAATAAGGCACTATTAACCGTTCAACCGCAGAAAAAGCTCCATATTAACAGTGAGTGCAATACTCCCTTATTACTTATCCATATTTCTAAAAGAAAAAATGTCTCGACTCCAAAAACGCAAAGCTCAACTAAAGCTTCTAACTAACGATGTACCTAAAAGTAAAAACTTTATGAACTGCATTAGATCCTACAATAGTTCATTTGCTTTTGCATCTACCGGAGTAAATATCAGGCCACCAAAAGGCAATGGCCCATACTGCTTTCCCATATGTGCACAAATACTGCATCGCATTGGAACAGTGCACCCTGAAACAAATCAACAACGCAAATATGCACAAATCTACATCCTAGATCCACATGACGCAATCTATCAATCAAAGTGCTGCATCGCAACAGGCACGGATTCAAAACGAAACACCTCCCGTCTCAGACATACGTTAACGGCAAGGAAGGCTACAACAGTCTTCTCACACAGCACAGGCAAATCGATTACAGCTCCAAAACAACACGTCCCAAATACTACACATGCAACAACGCGCCTCTCAAACGGCACAAGCAAAACATACACCAGGAAAATTCATTCGGATTAATGAATGTCATTTGCAATCATTGTCATTCAGTTCATTTCCCTGAAGAAACAACTGGCAATACAAGTAATACATTTACACGTTGTTGTCAAAAGGGTCAAATTAGACTGCCTTCTTTACATTCATATACTGAATATCTACAAAAGCTTCTAACTAACGATGTACCTGAAAGTGAAATCTTTATCAACTGCATTAGATCCTACAAATCGGTATCCACTATGAACATTAACGGTGGCACTGCACGTGACATCCGTCTTGAAAAAATGTTAATTATTGATGAATGTACAATGGCATAAAGTCACTTACTCAACACCATTCATAAACTTCTACAAACGTTTATGAATAATAATATTCGATTTGGATGAAAGGTACTTTTATGAGGAGGAGATTTTAGACAGTGATTAGCTATTCTTCCAGATGCCATGCGCTCAGCTATTGTTCAGTGCACCTTAAAATACGCAGACAATTGGCATTGCTTTCAAAAGATACAGTTAGTAAAAAAGATACGATGTCCACAACCAGATCATAACAATTGCTTATTACAACTGAGAGATGGTACACTCACCAATACAGATGGACTTCAGCCACATATTATTACAATTCCTCAAGCCTTTATCTGCGACCACTTAGTTACAGAGAGATTTGGAACAGCAATCTCATTAGACCAAATGCCCCCTTTTAACACAACGCACTATATTATGTCCAAAAAATATTAATGTGCAAAACATAAATACCCAAGTCATTCCATTACTTCCTGGAGAGACACAACTCTTTCTAAGCTCTGACAAACTTGACTCTGATCACAACAATAACCATCTTCATTGACCTTACAAGTTCTAAGCTGAAATTACCTTTTACACTTAAACGGCGTGTACAAAGAAATTTTCAAATAAACCTTTACACTGTGCCACACACTTTATTGTTTGCTTTCTATTTGCATCATCTACACCGTCACACTATTCTATATCTCATTCATTCATCACGCTCTTTGTCATTCCCAACACCAGGGGTTGGCGAGCGAAGCGAGCAGGGGGCGGAGCCCCCTAGTAAAATGATAATGGCTGGTGACTTTAATTGTGTTTTAAATCCAGACCTCTATAGGTCTCCTGCCACAGGGGTGATGACATCTAACACTGCAAAAACAATTACACAGTTTGTAACTGATCATAACTTATCAGACCCCTGGAGATTCCTAAACCCAAACTCATAAGCATATTCCTTCTACTCACCTGTGCATCACTGTTTCTCAAGAACTTATTATCTCTTCACAGATAACAATTTCTTGCCCACGATTAAATCTTGTAAGTACGACGCTATTGTTATCTCCGACCACGCCTCTTTGATCATGGAGCTTAAATCATCGTGCCCCATATATTCACCTTACAGATGGCTCTCTTAACCCATCTGAACTGTATGGAGTTTATATCCAAGCAAATTGATTTTTTTAGAGACAAATACATCCTCAGATCTCTGCAGGAATCCTCTGGGAAACTCTGAAGGCTTTCTTAAGAGGCAGATTATTCCAGAACATCCCACTAGCTAAAAGAATTAGCATTTCATAGGAAAAGAATGGCTTTGCATTCAGAACTCAACCTTTTGACAACAAAAGAAACTGAACAACTCATTTTTAAATCAAGACATCATTACTATGAACACGGAGAGAAAGCTAACAAGATCTTAGCTCAACAAATACACAAGCAGGAAGTTCGCAATGCAATACCAGCAATTACCAACACAGACAGAGACAAAATCATTGACCATAAAAATATAATGCACACATTTAGAGACTACTATAAGACCTTATATTCTACTCAGATTAAAGAAGACAAGACACAACCTAATGCATTTTTGGATGCATTACAGATATCACAACTAGATACTCTCTGTGCAGAAAAGTTCTTCCTTCAATAATATCACAAGGCCAAACTGGATTTATTAAAGGCAGACACTAATCTTCCAATCTTCGTCGTCTATTTAATGTAATATATTCACCCACAAAGTCTAATAGGTTTGTCTGGAGATATTATCGTTGGATGCAGAAAAAGCATTTGATATGGTTGAATGGAACTACCTTTTCACCACAATGGAAAAATTTGGGTTTGGCCCGAACATATGTGCATGGATTAAACTGCTGTATACGGGTCCAGAAGTTTCAGTTTGTATTAACAACATTATTTCAGACTACAGTACTTCAAACTAGAATGTGGTACTAGAGAAGGATGCTCCTTGTCACCACTGCTTTTTGCAATCGCCACAGAGCCACTGGCAGTTCACTGTCGAAATGCTTATGAGATAAAGGGGATTATCAGAGGATTTGAACAAAAACGTTCATGATATGCAGATGATATGGCACTATATATATATCAGATCCACAAAATACTGTGCCTACAGTCCTAGCAGCACTAACAGAATTTCAAAAGATTTCCGGTCCCAGAATTAATTTGAATAAAAGTGTGCTCTTTCCAGTGAACTCTCAAGCACACAATATTAGATTGGACACCTTCCCTTTTATTATTGCAGATCAGTTTAAATACCTAGGGGTAAACATCACAAGTAAACATAAAGCTCTTTATCAACAAAATGTTGCTGTCTGCTTTGAAACACTTAAGCAAGACTTGCATAGATCAGGGGTCGCCAGCTCCGGTCCTGGAGGACCACCATGGCTCCAGGTTTTCATTCCAACCCTTTTCTTAATGAGTGACCTGTTTTTGCTGCTAATTAAATTCTTTTGAACTAATTTTAATTGACTTGTTCTTCAAGACTCAGATCCCTTATTTGTTTCTTTTTCCTTAATTAGCAGCCAAACAATAATGAGATACAAAATGAGCCAAAACAACTAATGTCCATCATACAATATCTGAAAATAAAAAGGGTGGAGGTCTCAGGAATGCTGATCTGCTCAAGTCCCCAAAACATTTTAACAGTGCTCTTAGAAAGAGAAAATCAACAATTTTGGAAATGTCGTCTAATGCACCACAAGAGCAGCAACAAAGCCATGAAATTAAAGATTTAATTAACGACAAGAATTGGCACCTAATTAAGCAGCTGGTTGGAGTGAAATTGGTTGGAGTTTGAGGCCCTGACATAGTTTGTCTTCTGTTGGCTCCCTCACTTCACATTTCATTTCTCTTTGGGTGCCATTTAAGGAAAGAAATGAAGCAATTCAGAGGAACAACGAAAAAATTCAAGGGAACAAATCTTAAAAAAGCAATTAAATTAAAATGAATTCACAAGAAGTTAATTAGCACCACAAACAGGGCACTCATTAAAAAAGGGATAGAATGAAAACCTGCAGCCACGGAGGTCCTCCAGGACTGGACTTGGCGCCCCTGGCATAGATGGTCCACCTTCATCTCACTTTAGCTGGAAGAATTAACATTGTCAAGATGAATATCCTTCCTAAGCTTCTTTTTCTATTTCAAAGCATTCCAATATACATCAACAAATTATTTTTTAAGAAATTAGGTTCAATCATAACCTCATTTATTTGTAATTCAAAACACCCACACATCTAAAGGGTGACTCTACAAACACCTAAAGCAGAAGGTTGCATGGCTCTACCTAACTTTCAGTTTTATTACTGGGCGGAAAATATACAAGCTATAAAAACCTGGACATTGACACAAACGGATGAACATACACAGGCCTGGTCCACAATAGAAATAAAATCCTGCAGCATGTCTTTATAATTCTTGCTTTGTACCCCAGTAAATACAAGTAATCGCCAATATACTAATAACTCAATTGTACTTCATTCACTCAGACTATGGAACCAATGCAGGAAGTACTTTAAGATAGAAAAGCTTTTATCTGTGGCACCACTGCATTATAACCACCTTTTTCCTCCATCTCAAACATACACAGCTTTTAATGTCTGGAAAACATTCAGGATTTAATAACTTAGAGATCTGTACATAGACAACGTCTTTGCATCCTATGAACACTCCAAATTTAACCTTCCAGCAACACATTTCTTTCACTACCTCCAAATTAGAAACTTTGTTAAACAAAACCCGCCCAACTTTCCTCACATCCCACCTACTTGTACTCTGGAAAAAATATTGCTCAGTCTTGATGACTCAGACAGAATTTCTGTAATATATAAAAACATTTTAAAGTCCCTCCCTTTCAATGATTCCAGAGTACATTGGGAAAAGGATCTCTCACTCAACATTTCGGAACAGGAATGGAAAGCAGCAATGCACAGAATTCACTCTAGCTCCATATGTGCAAAACATACAATCATTCAACTTAAAATCATATATCGAGGACATCTCTCTCATTTAAAATTGTCCAAAATGTTTCCAGGGCAAGATTCAACCTGCGAACATTGCAATCAAGTTCTAGCCTCATTTGGTCATATGTTTTCGGGGTGTACCAAGCCTGGGTGTCATTATCACTCCTAATCCATTAACAGATGTGTTTAGTGTACTCCCAGATGGGCTTAAAGTGGAAAAGAACAAACTGTGATCGCCTTTACTACACTATTGGCACGTAGACTTATCTTGCTCAACTGGAATCCTAACTCACCTCTTTTCAGTCAGTGGGTAACCGATGTTATATACTATTTGAAATTGGAAAAAATTATTCACTTAGAGAATCTGTGCAAAACTTTTTTAAAAACTGGCAGGATCTAATTAATAACATGTTGTAAGCACTCTGCTAATTCAGTAATAGTACAAGGTTTGTATCGCTTCATTAGTCAAAAGTCTGAAGACCCGGTGAATCTCTGGAAGAAACTTTTTCCACTTGGGACTTTCATTTCGTAAGGTAAAGGTTTTGTTGAATTGCACATATTTCACCTTAAGGGTTTTGAGTTACAATTTGATATATAAGAAATGCAAAGAAATCCCAAGATTGTGGCCACAAATATTGCATCAACACCCACCTTCCGTAATTAGCCACATTTCACTGTAGACAAAATAACGGGGATGTCAGAGAGTGTGTGTGCTGCTGTCGATGAGTATCACAGACATAACAAGAAAGGCTTAAAGAGCAGTCGGTAGGCAAGATTAGCAGCTGTAACATGTCTTTAAAAAATTAAAGAAAATTTTTATTCATACAGTCTGATTAAACTTCAGAGCCGCCGCAACTCCGGTTTCCTCCCACAGTCCAAAGACATGCAGGTTAGGTGCACTGGCGATCCTAAATTGTCCCTAGTGTGTGCTTGGTGTGTGGGTGTATGCAGGGCCGGATTTATATGAAAAGAGGCCCTAGGCTATTCCACTTATGAGGCCCTTTCACCTTCCATTTTTAAGTTTGTAAATTACATGAGAGATAATAAAATTTTGCTAACAATTTGAATGTAGGCCCCTCTTGATCTTGAGGCCCTAGGCTGAAGCCTAGTTAGCCTATAGGAAAATCCGGCCCTGGGTGTATGTGTGCGTGTGCCCTACGGTGAGCAGGTGCCCTGCCCAGGGATTTGTCTCCTGCCTTGCACCCTGTGTTGGTTGGGATTGACTCCAGCAGACCCCCGTGACCCTGTAGTTAAGATATAGCGGGTTGGATGATGACTGACAGTTGGGATAAGAACTAAAAGCTGTTATTATAAATTTTATTTTAATTCAGTTAGTCTTTTCTGGTATTTTACTAGTTTCATATAGCATTAGAGGGTCAGCTCAAGTTGGATGGTTAGGAGACAAAGTCAGAGGCGAGATTGCGTTGGTTTGGACATGTGCAGAGGAGAGATGCCGAGTATATTGGAAGAAGGATGCTAAGGATAGAGCTGCCAAGGAAGAGGAAAAGAGGAAGGCCTAAGCAAAGGTTTATGGATATGATTAGAGAGGACATGCAGGTGATGGGTGTAACAGAACAAGATGCAGAGGACAGGAAGATATGGAAGAAGATGATCTGCTGTGACGACCCCTAACGGGAGCAGCCGAAAGAAGAAGATATAGCTCTAGGTTTTTGCATCAGTCTTACTAATTATTTTATTTCACTTTATCAAAACTTTTTTTATTAATAATATTCATATTCATTTTACATTGATCTGAACTTACCAGCTGGTAATGCTAAGATTACTTCTGTCAAGTGAGCTTTGATGTTTATAAAGTATGGAGAAACTTGTGTGATATTATTGGTCAAATTTTAAAACCTGGAGATAAACAAGCCAGTGGATATCTTTAAAAGTAATATTCAAAACAAGAAGCCATGCTTCAAGATAAATCAATCAATTTGTATTACACAGAGAGCAATATCACAGAGTACATAGTACAGCAGCGTGTACATTTTATCCATTGCATGCAACTCTAATATATATTTTTTTCTTTTCTACTTAAGGTAAAGACTCAACATGAATGTCTCCAATGGGACAGACAATGGTGACAACACTGAAAATATTGTGAAGACCTGGGTTCAGCTTGTAGACTTTCTGAGCACTTCATTTTTCAGCTGTCTTATCATAAAAACGATACAAGCAGAAGCCGAATTGAAGCAGCAAGTCAGATACATTCTTCTAAACCACCACCTTATCTCTGTCACATTCTATTTTGGCACTGGGTTTATATTTCATTGCTTTCGGATTTTCAGAGCTGATGTCCCCAGAATTGTATGTTGGATGACCTTCTCCATTCATATAACATTTGCAAGAGGAATTCTGCTGACTCTGACACTTATGGCTGCTAACACATATCTGGCAGTTTGCTGGCCTTTAAGATACAAGTCTTTTGTACACACAATAAAAAGGAAAGCATTAATTATGATGTGGATACTTGCCTTACTACATCCACTGTGCTCCATGATTCAATCATGTACTGAGGTTCCAGTGAGCTACTTCACAGAGAGAGATCTGACTTGCCCAAGTGTCCTTGATTCCACTCTCTCCAAATCCATTGCCATGCTCTTCATTTTCCTGCTCTTAATAGTAATAGCACTCAGCTACTTCCTGATCTACAGGGAGGGGAGACGATCAGGACACTTTACCACAATGAATGTCAAAGGTAGAAGGACAATCCTTATTCATGGGCTGCAAATAATCCTACATATTGTCCCTACTTTTATCATTTTGGCCGTCCCAAAAACGCTTCAAGCATTCAGGGTATTTAATTTTATTATCTTTGCTGTTGCTCAGGGCAGTAGTCCTATCATTTATGGCCTGAGATGCAGGGATATTAAGAGCAGATTGCCAAAGATTCCTATCAAATGCTGTTCCTAGGAGAACTTAGAAATACCATATTCAAAACAGTGGTGTGTACCTTCAGGAATACTGATGACTCTACTATAGAAAAGTTTTAAATGCAGAATTATACCAATAATGACAACTGAAAATAGCCAAGAAAAAATGTAAACTTTCATGCTTATGTTTTAATGATGAAGTGCAAGCAATACAAAAAAATTATACTCTCAATTTAAAAAGAATGTTCCTTAAAAGATTCAGATTTCTGTAGTGGAGGTGCTTATTTCTGGAAAGAAAGAAAGAAAGAAAGAAAGAAAGAAAGAAAGAAAGAAAGAAAGAAAGAAAGAAAGAAAGAAAGAAAGAAAGAAAGAAAGAAAGAAAGAAAGCTTTGAATAATTAAAACTGGGTCAAGCTCTTCCTGTATCCATTAGCCTACTATCAAAAACACTAGTCTTTAGAAGGCTCACATACAAATATGGATGGAAGAGATGGAAAAATAAAGGGCAGGAAAAATGGAAGCAAGTTCAGTTCAATAAAATAATTCAAAACAACTCTATACTTTGTGGTATCATAATTGTAATCTGACTACAGGAACAGATAAGTATTCATAAAAATGATATTTATTAATGCATTTATTATTGACCAAAGTGGGTTATAAAGTCTAGTAAAGTCAAACTGAACATTAATGATAATTTTGATATTTTTCACAATAACATTTTGATCACTAGCCCAGGATAAAAGATGGCCATGATTTCACTGTTAAATGCAGAAATAAATGTAAGTCACATTCATATTAAAATATGTTAAAAGTAACCAATAGTTTCATTCTCATCTCTCAAGCAAGGTGAGGGTCTCAGTGATGAGCATTAGCCAAGTGATGGTATTCGCATTTTGGGGCTGACCATCTTTGAGATGGCATCCATTCCAAGGAAAGCCAAGTATGCAGATGAGGAGTTTAAGAATGCCTCAGCTTTTATTGCTACTAATTGTGTTCATATCAAGGCTTATTAAGGAACGAAATGAAATTCCCTAAGGTGTACAATCTCCACCACCATGGCAAAGTGATGGCATCCCAGAATGGGGGTGTGATTAGGAGAAAGGGCCTGCCGGGTCTGAAACATAACAGTGGGTCGTTATTAAATATCTGTGCTAGTCATGGATTGTTCATAACAACCACCATGTTCAAACGCAAGGAATCTGATAAGTGTACCTGGTAGTTCTGTCATCTAACCTGAGGCTGTATGTTTTGGACACTTGGGAGAAGAAAGGAAGAGAGTTGTCAACTGATCACTACATGGTAGTGAATGACCAGGGAAGCACAAATAAGAAGTTAAGGTGTCCTGGGAACATTTGGACGAGGCTTCTGCTTGTGATGAGTTCAACTCTAACTTCTAAGGAAATTTCTCTTAAGAGATATTGAGTCCAAATCGATACTGTTCAAGACCTCAGTCATAGACATGGCTGCTAAAAGCTGTGATATTAAGGAAGTTAGAGGTAAGGAAAACTGAAGACTGTTTGTGGAAGCATAAGGTCAAGCATGGCAAAGGTTTGGAGAGGCCATGGATAAATACTGTCAGATGGCCTTGAGGCTGTTCTGGCAAACACCTCAGAAGGGGAAAGTGTGACCCTACACAGACCATGTTAAGTGGGGATGAAAATGTGATGACCTCTTCTGGGTAAACTGTCAAGCAATGACACTTTAAGGAACTCCTCAACCTGGTGGACATGCCCTTCTATCATGAAGAAGCATTGGATACATCTAGTTATGAGTGTTTGGGAATCCCATTACTGTTGCTGCTGTCACTATGGTGGTAAGGCTTCTGGGGTGGATGAGATCTAACCAGAGATATTGAAAGCACTGGACACTGTTTGGATTGCATGGTTAAGGCGTCTAATCTGTGGTGGTTCCCATATTTAAGAAAGGCGACCACACAATATATTCTAACTAAAGAGGGATTACATTTCTCAGGCTTCCATGTAAGGCCTATGCCAGGGTGGTGAAGGGGAGAATCCATATAATACAATACAATGGACACAGGAGAAACAATATGGATTCCATCCTGGCTGTGGAACAACTGATTAGCTGTTCTCCCTGCTGTAGTTGCTGGAATGTGTGTGGGAGTATAACAACTCAGTCTACATGTGACCATGTCCCTCAGCATATATTGTGAGAAACGCTGTAGAAATATGGGGTAACAGGGCCTCTGTTGAATGCAATTCATTCCCTATATAAAACAGTGAGAGAAATATCTTCATAACTGGCATTAAGTGAAATTTGTTCACTGTGGATGTTGGACTCTGTCTTGTCACTGTTCCTGTTTATGGATTTCAAGACAAGATATCGAAGCACAGCTGAGGATGTCAGAATATCCAGTTAGGAAGGCTATGGTGTAGCACCACTGCTTTATACAGAGGATATTGTTCTCTTTGTCTCTCCTGACTGTGACCGTCAGCATGCATTTGACTGATTTGCTGCAGAGTATAAAGCATGAAGTCTGAGGTCATGGGTAATGATTCTCCCTCTGAAAAGAGTGGATTGCTCACTCCAGGTCTGTGTGAGAGGGGGGTGGGGGGCAACTGTTCTTAGTGGTGGTGTTAATATCTCAGGATCTTGTTCATGAGTGATGGGAGAAACAATATGGGTTCGGAGTGGCAGCAGCTGTTCTGCAGGCACTGTACTGGTCCAAAGAGGAAAAGAGGGAGCTGAGATAAAGAATAGAACTCTCAATTTACCAGTTGATCGACACTCCTGCTCTCACATGTGGTCTTGAGCTGTGGTTAATAACCAAAAGAAGGACTGTGAGTACAAGGGACATAAATTAAGCTTATTTTTAGGGCCATAGGGTTGATACTTTATGTTAGGGTGAGAAGCTCAGCAATATGGGACAGCCGCAGAGTAAAAATGCTGCTTCTTTGGATCGCCAGCAGACAGTTGTGGTGGTTTGGGCATGTCACAAGGATCCCCCCAGGTGGCTCCCCTAAAGCTTCTCTTGGGAAATCCCACTGAATGAATACCCTATGGCAAACCCAGGACATGATGGTGGGATCATATGAATACGTCGGCTTAGGAATGACTGAGCATTCTCCAGCAAGAACTGGAATCTATAGTCTGGTCTGACCTACTCAGCCTGCTACCCCTATGACCCTCACCAAGAAATGTAGTTTGTAGTTCAAGTTTACATAATCTACAGTATATCTATTGTTTCACATATTACATATGTGAAAAAAATCAGGCAGCAGAACGAAAAAGGTCTGGGGATGGCCACCCTGTATACTGAAAAAACAGAGCAAAGAAAGCACATTTTACAAAGCAGAGTTCACAATTGAACTGGCTAACAGATTGAGACTGCTCTATAAATATGCTGGGTAGTAGGAAGCTCCGATTGCATGGGAAGTGAGGTACGTTGAACATTTACTGAAACAACTGCATTTCTGGCAAACTTCAGGGAATCGTCATTCCATCGATCTCATTTAAAGAAGGCCAGCGTTTGCCTAAATTGAAATTGTAGAGTACACAAAGGATCCAGGTTGATCTCAGCGGGCGGAGTGTCCTTCAACGACGCTGATGGTCCAGGCATTGGGGCACCCGTGGTCATCGCCACGACTTCTGCTGCATCACACTCTGTCGCCATGTGACCCTTTGATGCCACCAATATACACACCATGGGAACAGTTTGGGATAGTTTATCTCCGTCCATTGCCAAACCCAAGAGTTAGGTAGAAGAGGTGGGAGTGATACCGCCTTTTATTCTTTAACAAGTCTCTCCCCAGAATCACGGGAAAGAGTGGATTTTGCGAATCTTCACTACTTGTAAAGGTTGTACGGAATTGTCAAAACTGATGGAGGAACGATACCATCGTGTCTCCCCGTGAATACAGGTTAGACTAGTCTTCCCTTTAAGAAACTGTCATGGTAACACATAATGGTGAGCTACAATATGTTGCTGCCGGTGTCTATGAGTGCAGAGACCTTTTGTCCGTTTACAACAACCTCTCCTGTCCAATGGAAGGTTAAAGGTTTAGCGATTGCACAATGCCTCATGTCTGTGATCCCCCTGCATACCGGATCTTTGCCGAGCAGAGAGCCCCATCGCTTGTCCGGAGGCTTCAGTATTTGCTCCATATTCCTCTGGTGGGGCTCATTTTAGGGACACTTCCTGTCCAGGTTTGACGAAGGGACCGTTTTGTCCTCCCAGATTGCGAAACTGCCCTATAGTGCTCAACAACCTCTATGAGGTCGCTCATAATTTTAAAAGCTTGTCCCCAAACCGGCTGGGGAAGATAGTCAAGTAAGGTGTTTAACCTTCTTATATAATACATTACCGTGGCTGTCCGTTTGTCTGTCCAGGATTTTAAATCATCTGTAGCTTGCAAACCGTTTGACCTATTGACCTGAAATTTGGTACACATATACTACGTGACGACTACTATCAGCCTTCTGGGTGATGACTGACCTCCAAGGTTATTCCTCTTTTTATTTTATTGTAGAATCAACTCTCGGCAGTGCGCAGCAGGGTGGCCATGTGGCGTATACGTACGGGCGCCGTTCTCATCCCTACCACTTTCGCTATCACTTCCTCTACCTCTTCATATCTTAAATCAATCTTGAGGCAGATTGATGACTTAAGTGCCAGCTTAAGTGAAAAATGAAGAATAACGTACTAAGTAATTGCAACACAAACACTGACTTAATCAGTTTTAACACAAAAAGATGCCGATGGAAGAAGAGAAGAAGCGGGCTGCTAGGGTGGAGAAAAGAAGAGCTGCTCAGGAAGCAGCAAGCGCATCAACCTCTGAGCAAACGAATGCTAAACATACAGAGAAAATTAAGTTAAGTGTGTACGTAAAGAATTACAGTCCTATCCAGCTCCATATTTATAAACTACCTTTAAAGTATTAAAAGGTTTAAAATTTCGTATTATGTCATTCACAATGATACGCCACATGTCAATACATAGCACTGGTGTTCACTTTCTTGATGTATGCATATGGACATAGATAGGGGAGGCGAGAGGGTTTACGGCAGTCCTGGCACAATGCTAAAGAAAATTTGCAAAGGTAAAAATTACACTTTTTTTTTTTCATTTTATGTTTCTGTACGAAGATCAAATCAATGTCATATCACATAAGTGCTAAATAAGATTTCTTTGAGTGGCACTAAAACCAAAACAAGTCTCTAGTATCGCTGCATTTAACTCGCCAGTCTGCCAGGTAGCTTACAATGTTGCCTGCTCTAATATAATGACAAAATTCTAGTGTAATAGAATAGAAGTGTAACGATCATCCCTACCCATTATTCCAGTTTGCAGTATCTTTGCTAATGTATGCAAAGAAAGCAACATAATCATCCAAGTAATGAACAGTGTCCATTTTAAGTGAAACAACAGCTATGGAGATCTTTTATAGAGTGCCAGGAGCAAAGGTGTAGGTAAGGCAGCATTTTACAACCTTTTGTTGTAGTTTATGTTGTTTGTAGTTTATAAAATTATTCACCTGTTATTTGTTTTCTGCATAATGTTTTAAATGTTGAGCTTATTACATGGGCTACATAAATGCCAGGTAACACAGTTAGTATCTTTATAATCTCAAAAAAAAAACTTTGAATGGGTTTACAGTCTTTCAAGCATGGTTGTATATGTGCTCATTAATTGTATAGGGGCCTGGAAATTGTGTGTGTTGATTTCAAATAAAAACAGTTTTATTAAAATGACAGGTAAAAACCATGTGGATGCTAACACATGGGATTCATATGCAGAGATTACTCTTGTTATTGTTCATTTACTAACCTAGATGTCTGCTTTTCAAATTTGATTGTCAGTCTTTGTTTGCATTTACTCATTTTTCATCTTATTTCTAGATACATGTGCCCTGTTGCTGGTACTGTACTTATTTGAAACCCAAATATAATCTTACTGCAGATCTACTGTCTATCCAGCAGGGGGAGTATGAATACCATAAACTACAGACTGCAGTTTTGCTGTATTATTACTGAACAACCATAAACCCATCATTAACAATCAAAAATGTTACACCAATTCTTCATTCATATCAAAATAATAACATGTTAAAAGTGAGATCAATGTACCATTAGGAAGCACAACTAAGTAAACACGGTAATCAGTACTTTACAATCAAAACAGAACACTTCCTTCAGAATCAGTTGTCATGATCATTCATTTTTGTCCATTCTCCTTTGCTTGTCATACTTCTCTGACATGAGAAGGTAAGAAACTAGGTGAGGACAGGAAGTAGGCAGAGAGTTTTGTGCATGACTTCAAAAATGATAAGTTGCCTCTCCCCAGTGTGGATTCACACCATTAAGAGCGGTTTTGGACATTCACACCCCCTCCATTCTCTTATTACTCTCCTTCCGGTTGGTAAATGGCTCAGATTAAAAAAAGACCAAGACTACCAGATTTCACAAAAGCACGTACTCACAAAAGCCCTAAGAGTTATTATCTACAATAACTTAATGAATTTGTGTAATTATGTTTTGGTCAAACTGGCTACTGATCAGATGTCAAAGAGTGAAGAATACTGATTTCCATAGGTTTTATGTTTACATTGATTTTTATTGGAGAGGGCTTCAACAATGTCTGAGTGTCTGGGCTTACGAATGTCCTGGATAAAAACCAAGATCCAGGCCTTTAATGACCTCTTGGGCACAGCCATCAGCAGTGTTTCTTTCTGTGAGAGACAGTGTCGACCTTGTCAAGAGGTTTACTTACCTCGGCAGTGACATTCATGTCTAAAGTGACTCTTCCTATGAAGTCAATAGACAGATTGGGAGAGCATGGGGGGTCATGAGGTCGCTGGAAAGGGGTGTGTGGTGCTCCCGATATCTATGCAAAAGGACGAAGGTCCAAGTCTTTAGAGTCCTGGTGCTTCCTATCTTGCTATATGGTTGCGAGACATGGACACTATCCAGTGACCTGAGACGAAGACTGGACTCCTTTGATACTGTCTCTCTTTGGAGAATCCTTGGGTACCACTGGTTTGACTTTGTATCGAATGAGTGGTTGCTCATTGAGTCCCGAATGAGGCACATTACCTGCATTATGAGGGAGCGTCAGTTACGGCACTACGGTCATGTGGTGCGATTCCCAGAGGGTGATCCGGCTCGTAAGATCCTCATTGTTGGGGACCCAAGTGGCTGGACCAGGCCAAGGGGTCACCCACATAACACCTGGCTGTGGCAGATAGAGGGTCATTTCCGGAGGGTGGGACTGGACTGTGTGTCTGCCTGGGGGTCTGCCAACCAGGATCCCGAGTTGTTTCGTCGTGTAGTGGGTGTGGCAACACACTGTACCAGAGCATGTTCCCCAACTTGACTTGACATGCTTCAACAAAGAAAATTCAAAGCATCGGACATTGTTATGGCAATAAAGAATGTGTTAGTTCATCTTATATTTTGATGTTGATGAGGAATGTATCTAATATAAAATAGGCTTTAAGAAATATGCAAAGGCTACTTCCAGAGAAACATGTAGAATCGCCTCACTATCTGAGACAGCAATGTCCTTTGAAAGTCTCCAGAGCTCCTCCTAGTGACTCCTGATATTCCTGAGCCACAGTTCCTATCCTATTGTGCCCATTCACAGTACCTGGACTTTCCTTTTATTTTTACATTTACATGAATTTGCTTAGCAGACACTTCAATCCTAAACAACTTGCCATGGAGATCAATATAATCAAGTAAACATCAGTCTAGGACACTGTCTGGGAACAAGGGTACAAAACTGATCATCACAAGTGAAGAACAAAATAAAAGCTACTTACAATTCCTGCGTTGAAAAACCTAACATACCAGGTAGACAGAAATTCAGTTTTTCTAAGGCTTGTCTGTTATAACCAGCAGGATTTGCGCAGTCTCACAAATTCTGTCTTGTGTAGGACGTAACAACAATAATAATTGTACTCGGGGAGCTCAGAGCTCACATTCTTGCAAGTGTTCTGGTAGAAAACACCATTTAAAAAATCAAAAAAACAAAAAAAAACACCTTGCCTCGGGTAAAAAGGTAAATCCCTCTGAACAGTATTAGTATCTATTCTCTCTCTAGCTCTAGCTCTGACTTTGAAAGTCTCTTACAAAATTAACCCCCCCAGCCATATTTCTTCACCCAAACTAAATGAAACTGATCTAGCATAATTGAATATTAATTTTAGGACCTTCCCTACAAAGAATTCGCTTTGCAAAATCCTGGGATGTTTAGCAAGCATGCAAGTAAGCTATGATAACTTGTGGCAAATTCTTTTCAGCTAAAAACTCAGATTTTATGGCGCATCCACACAAAGCACTCTATCATTACACTGTAATGTTTAAAAGCGTAACTGTAAATCTGAGAAGAAGGCAGGAGACTGCATTGGGAGCTCGCTCTGAGACACTCAACCTAGAAACAGATATGAAAAATACAAGCTCAGCCTCACTAAAGGGTACAGTTTGTAAAAAATTTGTTTGATGTTTTATATATTGTGAGATATGGCCGGCTATTTATCCCGGCCAATATCCCCCAAGCCGCCAGATGGAGCCCTCCTTGCAGCATGGAGGTACCCCGAATGCCAGCAGTGAATTATTGACACTGGACTTTTAATGCACAGCCCTGCTGGATACCACGGGGGCCGCCAGGAGTCACTGCAGGGAGGCCCAGGGATTGTTATTTGCACCATAACCCGGAAGTGCATCTTAATCACAGTAACACAAGGAATGACGTGCTTCCGGGGTGAAGAAAAAGGATTTTTTTGTCCCATGTCATGTGGACCGAGAAGGTGAAACACTTCCGGGTCAAGGACTATAAAGGACTATGGGAAATCCCAGACGGATGAGCTGAGTTGGGAGGCAGGGTGGCTAAGCGTTTGGGAGTGGAGGATTGTTTATTATTGTAGTGTTTATTGGAGTAGTGGTGCTTTGTGCACTTTATTATTGTAATAAATAATTATTGAACTTTTTATCTGGTGTCTGACATTTGGTCTGAGGGTTCAAGGGGTTGACAGCGTCTCTATTTGTCACAATATATATATGTTGTAACAGAAGCCCGGACCACAGACAGACATCATGTCTTTGCCACACAACACACCTTTATTTTCCTACTTCTTTTCAGTACACACAGTGCACCAATCACCACAGTACTCAATCCCTTCTTCCTAGCTGCCTCCCCTCCTCTCCCAGCAAGCTCAGTCTTCTCCCCACTCTGGCCGCTGAGTTGTGGCAGCTGTCTCCTTTTATAGAAGTGCTCTAGCTGCTCCATGATCACCTTCCGGCTGCAATTCTGGGTGTGACGGCAGCCCTGCACAGGAGGGCTCAGCCGTTCTCCACGCGCCCCCTGGCGGTGTCTATGGGCCACAGCAGGGTTGAGTTTCCCGGCTCCGTGGCAGTGTATCAAGCCAGGAGGGCTGCCCACTGTCGTCCCGGGGGAAGTATTGCCCTATGCAAGCTCCTTCCCCCGGTCCATCTCTTACGGAGGTGTCCCGGCTGGGTAAGCAACCATTACAATATATATATATATATATATATATATATATATATATTTTTTAAGCAGCTTCTCATTAAACCGCCACCGTAAAAACTTGCTGAGTCATACTGTGTTCTTTCCTCTACTGTAGTCTTGGTCTGTGTTCACAGCTTTTATGTGTTGCTCATGAAGACATTATTAATAGAACATCTGCCTCTTCACCTCCTCCCCCACACATTTGCAGCACAGTGTATAATGTGGACACTCCCTCAGGTGGAAACAGTTTTAAAAAAAATTGCAATTGTGACAAAAATAAATACTTCTTAACATTATGAGGTGAATATGTGCAGCATTCTAAAACATGAAAATAAGCCTTTAATGTTGCAAATTATGCAAAGTATTTCTTTAAGATATAACCAATGGTTGCATTAGAAAGTCAAATGTCATTTAAAAGTACTTCCAGGAGAGAGTGGGAGGTGCTGATGGGGCCTTGGAATCATATGGGAATAGGAAAAATAACCTCCTAGTTTAAAATCTGTGCATAGAAGTCTCAAGGCTGGGAGTGAGCCTTGCCACTAAACTATGCACTGTGAACTTGGCTTTGTCTGTCTGATGACACAGCCTGTTTGTGGGTCACTCCGCACTGCTGGCGGATTCCATGCTCTTCTGTGTTCTGAGCCAGGTCTTGTGACGCAGCACTGACAGCAGGCATTGTGTCAGTTGCAGGCCTCACTGCACTGGCTGAGCAACAAGGAAGCAACAGTGAAAGGACTATACAGCAGCCCCTGGCCAGAAAAGCTTCAAGATAACAGGAAGGTAAATGTTTTAATCAAAGGTTAGCGTGAAGAAAGGCTACATCGTGTAAAATACAATATAAGGTTATGCATCCAGTAACTGGAAATATTTCTAATGTGGTAGAATCTGGCACAATGTATTCATTTATGGTGGTGGGGCAGGGAAAACATGTAGCTGAAGCTGAAAGGAAAAAAGACGGCCTGCATATATGTTTGTTTATTATATAGACCACATACATAGATACAACTACACAATATTAACATCTTATTTTTTTTGTGCTCTCTTCTTCACTCCAACTCTAGATAACATATAAGTAAAACGAGGAGAGAATTTTGTTTACTTTCTTTACTCAAAAGTAGTTATTGTGTGTAGTGATTAAATAAAAAGACTGTACGCCTGCAGATTGTTTTCACTTTGCACAGACTGTTGCTGTCATGCAATGGCAGTTCACTGAAAAGGCCTTTGCAAAAGCACACTGTTCAAAGTATTTGTTCGCAGCATACTGTAGGCACCCAAGTGGCCTGTGTTGTGCCTTAACCGATACATCATTAATTCTGTTGAAGAACATGTTGCAAAAGTTCAGATTACCAATAGTACTGTATTGAAATATTTGGCAGAAGTACAGTCGATCTTCATGCATACATTTTGCAGTCTACTCCACAAACTTATCTTTATAAATTTGCAATCCAGATATAATGATCTAGCCAAACAAACCATTATTCTTCCCCAAACACATGCGTATCAGGTTAAGTGGGAACTTTTAAATTATTCCTGTGGCAGTGAAGTGGGTAAGCCCAGCAATGGCCTAATACCCAATCCATGGCATCTCCCTACCTGGTGACAGATAAGGCCGAGACAGACTCTGGTCCACGAAAAACGAACTGGATTAAATAAATTTAACAACAGACAGATGGTATCACATGATGAAAACTTTAAGAATGTGTCTTTTTTGTGTATCTGCAGCACAGGCAATTCATGTTGCTTTATCAGAATTCTGGTCTTCTTTCAAAAAGAAAAAGCTTCACTTACTATTTATGAATTTACATATGGAAAATATTACACAAAATCTTAATAGTAATGCCTTTTTAAAACTTAAAAAAGTTACGTAAATTAACAACATGCTTAATTCAGTTCAGGGAAATTGGGGTGCTGTGCTTATCCTAGCAGCGTCAGGAGGAAGGCAAACAATAACCCATAGAAAGAATGTTAGCCCATAGCGAAGAGAAAGAAATGCATGTACTGTATTGACTTTCTTATATCTTCTGTATCATAAAACTTATTTTGTGAGAAACAACCATATAGGTATAGCAGTAAGTATAAAAGTTTAATTCCATCCATCCGTTCAGCTTACAAACTTGCTTTATCCTGAGCTGGATCGTGTGGAAACTGAAGCTAATCTCAGCAAGCAGAGGTTGCAAGGCAGGAACAATCCATGGAAAGGGTGCCAGTCTATCAAAAGGTGGGGTTTCATTCCAATGTGCCTTAATATTTATGTCTTATTGTTTTGAGGCTCAATGTGATGTCATCGCATTGCCATTGTATTATTGTTCTTGTCCCCCTTATGGGTGCTACACTTTGTGTCAGCAGATGTGGCATGTTGATGTCAATGCAATGCACATGAAAGTGGCACGTAATGTCACAGCAGCTGCTTTATAAAAAAAATGGGGACATGCACAGAATATGTATGAACTTTGATCAAACAAAGGGAAGACTTTCGTGAGAAACCTGGCACTTGAAAAACAAACAGAAACATTTTCAAATAGCAAAATAATTACTGGCTTTCACTCCTGTTTCACTTTGTGGTTTAGAATATGATCTTGTCTTAGTAATGTGACGAAAGATTGCTAATGCTTTCCTTGTGTCAACACTGTTAATTGACCTGCCGATTTCTAAGCCCTATAAGTTAAGTGTTTACAGTATTGTGTTACCGTCTGCATGAATTTCGAGTTAATACAAGAATTTGTTTCTTTTCTGTAATAAGACTTACTGACACAACTGATAAAAACAGCTGAACATCATTCATATCTCACTGAAAGTGAAGGCATGTGATAGAAAGACAGCAGACCGAATACTGAACTGACATGACCACAACAACTGCTACTACTACTGTAGAACTCTAAGGGTCTTCGGAATGCAATGCTGTAAATACTTTAGTGAAATAACTGTAAATGACATCCAGTAAAGTCATTTATTACCTTTAAGTGAATTATTCAGCATTTTAATGGCTGCATCTCACCTCTCCAACCTTACTGGTCTTCTTGTGATCTGTACAAGTTGAGCCATGCCAAAACTGTGCCTAAAAGTCTTGTTTGATTTTCTGACTTGTTTAGTAGAATGGCGGGTTACTGTGTCAAAAGCAGCACTTAATGCACAACAACTGTAGCATTTCCTCCATCCGAAGGTATTAGAATGTTGTTTGTGATTTGAGATAAGGCTCTCTCTGTGACATTTGCAAAAGCCAGAGTGCAACCTTTCACACAGGTTGAAGTTTCGAAGGTGAGTCTAAAGCTGTGAGCTCCCCCTACCTCCCCCCTCCAACTAGAAGGAAAAAAAGTACACTTCAATTTCCTCTATACATATTAAGTAGAGTATATCTGAGTCTTACAGAGGACGGCACAGTGTGCTAGCAGAATGTATTATTTTGTGTGAAATCTAAATGGCACTATCAACCTTAAGTGAACAGATACGAAACAATGAAATGTGTAATGTAATGAAATACTGTATGTGAAAAGGAGGTTTGTTCCCTAGTAAAAAGGTTTTTAAGCTATACAGCATTCATTTTTTCTTCTTCCAACCATATCAGACACAAGTAAACAGAGGCAACAAAAAGTTCTTGACATGGATAGAGTGTTAAAAAGGAGTGAAAATAGTCAGCATTAAGAGAAATAGCACTTATTAAAAAGAAGTTCCAAGATTGCCAAGCCATGAAGAGGCCTATCCAAAAAGAGGGTAAACAGCTGCAAGAGGGTCTGTTAATTTCATTGCTTCATCCCATAGGTGGTCAGCAACACAAAAACCTTTATTTGAATTGTCAGGAGCAAATCTAAAGCTATCAGCAAGAGTGAAAATGAAGGTCTACAGGATGGTAGTGAGACCAGCTATGTTATATGGGTTGGAGACGGTGGCACTGACCAAGAAACAGGAGACAGAGCTGGAGGTAACAGAGTTAAAGATGCTAAGATTTGCATTGGGTGTGACGAGGATGGACAGGATTAGAAATGAGTACATTAGAGGGTCAGCTCAAGTTAGACAGTTGGGAGACAAAGTCAGAGAGGCGAGATTGCGTTGGTTTGGACATGTGCAGAGGAGAGATGCTGGGTATATTGGGAGAAGGATGCTAAGGATAGAGATGCCAGGGAAGAGGAAAAGAGGAAGGCCTAAGCAAAGGTTTATGGGTGTGGTGAGAGAGGACATGCAGGTGATGGGTGTAATGGAGCAAGATGCAGAAGACAGAAAGATATGGAAAAAGATGATCTGCTGTGGCAACCCCTAACGGGAGAAACCGAAAGAAGAAGAAAAATAAATCTAAAGCTCTCAGATCCTATAACAGCACAAGTGTCCTAGAAGTGCAGCAAGCAGAAAACCAAGAGCCATTATATTTTGCAAGGTTAAAGTCCTGCTACCATTTTCGAAGTCAACCTTTCCAAAAGTTGTGCAGTTGGCCACTCTTTCTAAAGAAGGAACCTGCAGCCTCATGAATGGCATGTTGTATTCCATACCAAAGAAAGAAGCTAGAAAAGGACATGTTCAGTTTTTGACATAGTGTGCCACCTCCTGATGTGTACAGCTGGCTCTTAAAGGTATGACAGATATAGCAGAACATACCCAGATAACCCATTCATGTTAAAACATATATCCCAGCTGATAAATGAGATAGCCGAGATTAAGAGTAGGGGTGGGCGGTATGACCAAAATTCTATATCACGGTATTTTTCTAAATTATCCCGGTTTCACGGTATTCAACGGTATTTTTTTCCCATGCATGAGTGGATGTTAACCACATTTTCCACTGCAGTTACTGGCTAAGAATAACCTATTCCACTGTCAAGAGCATTGTACATTTTACAATGGGTGGGAGGCATTAATGAAAAGAAGGAATCACATTGCATGACAGATGCAGTCAAAATATAGAACCTTTTTATTGAACAAATTTTGCAAAAACTTAAACTATAATTTTGACAACATATTTTCAACCATCCAAAGAGGCATTTAGACTTAGTAAAATATCCAGAAGTGCTTGTCAAAAGTTGTATTGCACTGAACATGTCTTAGAAAAGGAATAAATAGTAAATATTTTTTGTAAACCAACTACACTTTCTGCTAATGTTATCAATCTCTGTCCACTGACACGTTAAAGTGACTTTTTAAACAACTTTACCATCATTAAGCTGCATAATATTTAAACTAATAAATAATAACAATAAAATAATTAATAGTATTATTACTGATAGTTGCACTATTACTTCAAGGCTTCAAGCCCAGGTGCATTACACAATATTCACCAAATTAAAATAAAATAAAAAGTGCAATCTTGGTGATGACATCTTTACCAACTGAACCATCATTTAGGCAAACTGCATTAATATGGACCTTGCTTGAAGCTAAGCTATATGCATAAATAATAAAACTAAAACTTGAATTTATAATGCTATTTGTGGTATAGCCCTATGGAATTGTATTAGGCCCACGGTGAAGAAAAAAAATACGGACACGGAAGAAAAAAACAAACTATATGTCGAGAATAAAGTCGACATTTCCACTTTATTCTCGCCGTTTATGTTGAGATTAAAGTCGACATTTCCACTTTAATCTCAACATAAACTATGAGAATAAAGTGGAAATGTCGACTTTAATCTCAACATAAACAGCAAGAATAAAGTCGACATTTCCACTTTATTCTCATAGTTTACTTTATTATTAAACTAGAATGTCGTAAACTAAACTTCATCCTAAAATCATTGTTTAATTTACTAGACTTTCTCAAACCCCGTCATAAGTTAATGTAGCACATTAAATGCTTTGTGTTAAGTGTTCCCCCGACCCAGTTGTTAATCACTACGCTTCTTAAACTGACTTCTCACGCACTAAGAGGAGACAGCGATCACCGCACAGAATCCATTCACATCATGATATTCCTGCTCTCTGACAATTTAGAATGCTAAGATAAATACTTGATATCATTTTCAAGATGAAATGCATTAAAGCAGGTATTAAACATGCACAGTAGTGAAGCGGTAGTGCTGCTCCTTCGCCGTAAGGGGTCCCCAGGTGTATGTTCAGTGTAGAGAACTTTATGGCAGGTGTGACGAGGCTCCAAAAAACTGGATGTATGAATGGGTATCGCACAGGTTTAACTTAAATATTGTGTAAATGTTGGGTTTGTGATCTGGTGGTCGGAGACACTAACACAGAATTCAATGGATGTTCTTCTGAGGGGGCTTTCTTTATTCCACGCATGCTGTCTCTATCTGACGTACCAAAACCCCAATTCCTATCTTTCCTTTTTCTTTCTCCACATAACCAATCACCACACGATAAACGTCTTTGTGAAATTAAAACTAGTTATAAACTTAGCCCACGGAGTGTTCAGAACTTTAAAAATATCTTCGTTATACATGTTTAATACCATCCATTCAGGGTTGCGCCCATCCCTGAACGAGTCGCCAGCACATCGCAGGGTGAATATGAGTAAAACATACACTAGCAGGGTCAATATAGCAGAACAAAACCCCACATCCTACATGACTTTGAAAGGAAACTGAAGCACGCCGAGTAAACCCACCAGAAAAACATGCAAATGCAAGGCAGGGTACACCCGAGACACCCTTGCTGCAAGGCAGCAGTGCGACCTCCACGCCGTCGTGCCCCCACATGATTAATACCTGCTTTAATGCATTTCACCATGAAAATTATATCAAGTATTTATCTTAGCATTCTAAATGTTCAGAGAGCAGGAATATCATGAAGTGAATGTATTCTGTGCGGCGATCGCTGCCGGCGCCTCCTCTTAGTGCAGAGGAAGTCAGGTTAAGAAGCTCGGGGAACACTTAACACAAAGCATTTAATGTGCTATATAACTTATGACGGGGTTTGAGAAAATCTAGTAAATTAAATATTCATTTTACGATGAAATTTAGTTTACGATGTTCTACTTTAATGACAAGTACGAGAATAAAGTCAACATGTTGACTTTAATCTTGACATAAATGGCGAGAATAAAGTAGAAATGTTGAGAATAAAGTCAACATGTCGACTTTATTCTCGTCATAAGTGTCGAGATTAAAGTCAACATGTCGTCACACTAT
Organism: Erpetoichthys calabaricus; assembly: GCF_900747795.2. Taxonomy (NCBI): domain Eukaryota; kingdom Metazoa; phylum Chordata; class Cladistia; order Polypteriformes; family Polypteridae; genus Erpetoichthys; species Erpetoichthys calabaricus. The sequence continues at coordinate 153,285,812 of NC_041395.2, forward strand.
TACACAGTACCCAGGTACATTACACTGTATTGAAAACAAATAAAACAAGTACAACTTGACTTACAGTATTATTCAGCAGTATAGAAACAGTATTCACACATTTGAACATAATGGTCCACATCTGACCTTTTTAAAACCAAAGTATCTCCAGACAACGGACGTGACTCCTTTTTTTTCTGCAAACGTTCTTCTGTGTCATCATGTTCACCTTTATCGTCTGCTTCAGTTTCGGAATGTTCTCTGTCCATTTTCACCGCGCAATACCTACACTACCACACCTATTTAGCGGTGTAGAAGTGAAAAAGAGCCCCCGTGCAACACTGCTGTGTTTAGCGGTGTAGCAGTGAAAAAGGTCCCCACTTGAACAGTTTCCGGCTGCGCCACGTTCCGAATGTCGTTTAGACAATGTAAACCGGTGTTGTGGTATAAGAAAAATCCATATCATAACAAAAATAAAAAACGGTTTTCGGTATGAACCGGTATACCGCCCAGCACTAATTAAGAGGTTAATATACTACAGAATACTTACTAAAGTCATAGCCTGGTTGCAAAGTTTATGGTTAATGTTCTGACTTCCATCATTACAAGCAGTAAAACAGCATTCATTCTCTGGGCTGAAATTAAACTGGCTAAGGCTGTAAAACCAAAGGGGGATAACAACTCCATGAACTTTCAAAATGGTATACTATTTTTGTTCTCTAAGAAGTTCATATATCTAAAGCCTGCTTCAGAGACACACTACAATCATAAGCAAGATGATCTGCAATTCTACCAAGAGTAAGGGTAGAACAACTCAAAATGTCAATGAATTTTATTGCAGCAGTAGACGTTATGATTTCCTGGTTTTAAACTGAATTTTAGGCAAAGGAAGAGGCAGCTCAAATATAATTAAGTGCTGAATAATTTTAAAAGATGGTGAAATAAGTAAAAGAGCTATACAAAATATTCAAAGTAACCTGAAGAAGAGGTAACAATAATGCATCTGCAATAGAAAATGAATACTCGGCAAAGGAATTACATTTTTGACATAATTTGGAGTGTACTGTTTTTCAAAAAGTGCAGGTCCCTAGAAGGCTTAAAAAGACAAAATACCAATGAATTAAAAAAAATTCTTTAGGTAATACATGCCCATACATTGTTAAGTTCTACTCTTAGAACTGTGATAGCCGAGTTTGACATGTACTGCACCATAAAAAATGACAGTAAAACTGTAGCAAATGTGGATTATTTTGTCAGCCACCTTCTAAGACTGTAAAGAATGTAGTCATGCAATTGTCCTCAAACATAATCTTTTAGATGACAGTAAGACAATGTCAAATATTTCCTACACATTAAGTACAGCCTAAATCAAACGGTGCACTTGTATGTTGCAGAATTGGCATCCAGAAGTGCTATCTATTAAAGATATTTATTGCTGGTCAAAGTATTGGAAATTGATTGCTCTGACACAGACAACAAGTGCAAGACAAAAATTATGCTTGTATGGCACAGTAGTCCAACAATCTTTCCAACATTAGGGAAACTTTTAAAGTGATCACATATATTAGAGTATTTATCTAAGGACTAAAAGAAAACCACAGCAAATGTAGAAAACACCATCATATATAAGAATGTGCATACTTCTTTGATTTTCTCTTGGCATAGTCCAAAGAGGCGGCACAGTGGCGCAGTGGGTAGTGCTGCTGCCTCGCAGTTGAGTGACCTGGGGACCTGGGTTCGCTTTCCGGGCCCTCCCTGCATGGAGTTTGCATGTTCTCCCCGTGTCTGCGTGGGTTTCCTCCGGGTGCTCCGGTTTCCTCCCACAGTCCAAAGACATGCAGGTTAGGTGGATTCGCGATTCTAAATTGGGCTTGGTGTGTGGGTGTGTTTGTGTGTGTCCTGTGGTGGGTTGGCACCCTGCCCGGGATTGGTTCCTGCCTTGTGCCCTGTGTTGGCTGGGATTGGCTTCAGCAGATCCCCGTGACCCTGTGTTCGGATTCAGCGGGTTGGAAAATGGATGGATAGTCCAAAGACATGCTGTTCACTGAACCAGTGTGGGAGTATGCTTGGATGTGCCCTACAACATAATGGCGTTTGGTCCAAAGCTTGTTTGTGCCTACACACTTTGCTATGGAGTACACTCTAGCTCTTTAACAGCCTCTATCAAGAAAATGGGGATCAACAACATAAATGAGTATAAGTATGGGTGTAATTTAGCATAAACAGTTGATGATGATTGGAACTTCACTGTTACAGTAGGTGTGTCTTTAATCTACGCACAAATTTAACTGGTCTCCTACAGTATTATCATTAAATGACACATCACTAAAATATGTGCTTCTTAAAAACCTTTTTGTAAAAGATTAGCTATTGTCAGTGTTTTTTTTTTTGTTTCTTGTTTTTTGTTTTTTTTTGTTGGCTGTCCTTTCATTCTAGCAGCAATGCTGAATTTGTTTACTTCTATTTTGGCATTTTAGCTCTAACAGCAAGGTCATATGAGACCTAGTAGTAATTGAGACCTCAAGGCCTGGCCTACCACAGTATCTCTCCTTGCAGTATATCAAGAGCAGCCCTCTTAAGTAAAGTTACCGCTTCTTGGTAGAGTCAACTATAAAGCATAAGAAGGAAGACAGACATCAGCCTTGATTGTTTCATTGTTGGGCACACTCACTCAAATATATTAATATACTGTTGCACCAGTTTTGATCTTTAAAAATTAAACAACTAGAAATCTATATTGCTTTTGATGGGATAGGCAAACATTGTTTTTATAATTGAAAACAATAAAGGTTTGTTAAATGTTCAATGATCAGAGTTGAATACACTGAACTGACCAAAACAAAAGAGCATCAAAAACTAACTTATTAAGCAGTTAAAAAAACCTAAAACTAAAATGAAAATTGAAGCTAGTTGTTAGTTCTGTGATACTTATCTTTAAAAAAAACAACTGAAAATGCTTCTAAGCACACAGCTTCATCTTTTAACAATGGTAGCCATGCTTGGGCATCCTCAAAGCTTGGGCACTATAATTAAATTGTGCTTTAAACATTCTTGCGGTCTTACTAATGTTTCAAGCACTGTATGATCATACACTAGTTGTGTTGCTGACTTTTACTTCTAGTCTGAAACCACACTACACTCATTTGAGTTGGAAAGCAGGTCATTTGCTTGTTGTCTTGGAGGGTTTCTATATAAGAAAATGGATCATATGGGACGATGGACTACCTTAATGACATTTCAGCGCAGTTGCAAAATAGACCTTTATCAGAATGCTGTTGGCAGCAGGCAGTCATCATTGACTGCCTCTACTGCAAAGAATCTTGGTGTCATTTTTGATTCCTCCCTTTCTTATTCTGCCCACATAAATCACATTAAGAAACTTTCTTACTTTCACCTCCGTAACATATCCCGTGTTCGCTCCTTCCTCTCCTTTTCTAATGCTGAGAAACTTGTCCATGCTTTTATCACATCCCGCATCAATTATTGTAATTCTCTACTGGCAGGTGCCCCTTCTAATCTTATATCACATCTCCAGCTTATTCAAAACTCAGCTGCAAGAGTCCTTACTCGAACCAGTAGCAGCGAGCACATCACACCCATCCTGCTTCATCTTCACTGGCTCCCTGTGTCTTACAGAATTGAATATAATATTCTACTAATAACCTACAAAGCCTTAAACGACCTTGAGCCAAACTACATCAGTGACTTTCTCCATCACTATGTGCCTGTCCACCCACTAATTCTGGCAATCTTGTTGTGCCCAACACTAATCTACACTCTATGGGTGACAGGGCCTTCAGCTGTATAGTGCCCAGACTCTGGAATGACCTACCAAAATTAATCAGGTCAGCTGACTCCATGAATTCTTTTAAAAAAACAATTCAAAACTCATCTGTTCAGGAAGGCTTTTAACTCTACCTGACTTTATTACCCTTCTCTCAGTTTACCTGTATGTTTACCTCTATGTCAAGTTGCTCATGTAACCTGTGTGTGTGTGCTAGACCATCAATTATGTTGTCCGTTAGGCTTTTCTCTGAATTTACTATCTTACTCTTCTTTATTTATTTATCTGGTTTAGTACAATACTATATACTGTATACCCTGCCGTTCTACCTTAAACTCTGAAGTGCCTTGAGCATGGGAAAAGCGCTATATAAATAAAATGTATCATTATTTTTATTATTATTGACGCAGTGTATCTTGTCTCAGCTATACTGTAGATTCCCAATGCAGTGGCATATCATGGAATTCTCTACATTCCTTAACTTTTGCCAAGATAATGTGGTCAAAATGGAGGAGCAGCATTCTAAATTAATGTAGTTCACATTTTTCTTTAAACAATTGATTTTATTTCTATGAATGAAGATATCAAAAACAGGTAAAGAAACAGTAAAAAATTAAAATAACAAAGAAAATTTTTTTTTCCCTTCATTGATATATAAACCATTTATTATATAGTATACAAACTCCCTGAAAAAAAAAACGATGAAACAAGATACAGTATGTATTTATTTTAATGACTTAAGGAAAGCAGCTGCTGTTGGATTACAGGTAGGCAATCAATTTCATAAGGTGACCATTCATGTTTAGTTGTGGCAGGAACACATGCTTGCGTATATTATGCAGTAAATATACAAATGCATACTTTACTTATATAAATAATTGTTCATTGTACCTTACTTTAAAAAAGTACCACTACTAAATTTACAATTAAAAGTCTTTTCTTACAAGTAAATGTGTCTTTAAATCTGCCCTATAAATTACATGAGAATTTAAAATCTAACTGTAACTCATTACAGCAACAAAAATCTACACTTCAGCAAGGTGGCAAGGGTCACTAACACTTAGGGAGCCATGCATCATAATTAATGGATCAAGTGTGCTAACAGAGAGATTTTTATTATTTGGTTAAGTTTTTATTATTATTATTTTGCCATCTTTAATTAGTAACTGTCAAAATGGAAAGATGGTTATATTTGATAAAAAAATAAATAAATGTGTGCAGTGTGGTATCGATTACCTTTCTAAATTTTCCTACACAGAACATTTACATGCAAATTCTGCTTGGATAACCAATGCCTTACTAACATGCTACAGATAAGCCTGACTTTTTCATAAACTAAACAATTAATCCATGGTACCCCTTCTAAATATCTATTTTAAAAATGTAAGATTGTACTCTGCCTCTGCAATGTATACTAGGCAGTTAATATCACTTGATATTTGGTATGTGTTCATCCACCATTATGCTAGTTTATGCTCAATCATTAAAAAAAAAAAAAAAAAAAGAAGAAGATATCTACCTACGTGTGGTATCCTTTCAACCACATTCCCTTTGTAATACTCTACTGGCGAGTATTCTGAAACGAGCTGCCTTTGTGCTTGTCACCCACCAAGTCTGTTTTCAAGGGAAAATGTAGATCAGGATCTCAATCCTATTTACATGTCAATAAGCTAAAAAAAAAAAAAAAAAAAATCACAAAATCACCTTCAGTTTATCAATTCACAGCTTGTAAATGACATCAACAAATCATTCACTAACAGTCACCTTTGCACACATGTTCATTCCATTATATAAACAGCAAAGCTCAAAAAAAAACAGGAGACTCTAACATGACATGCTGTATTCATGCGAAATGTAATGGCAGAGCACATACAATGCTGTTTGACTTACTGACACTAAAGTTCATAAGGTTTAATGTGTCTAACTAGTCATGAATGGTGTGTCAGCAAAAGCATCTTAGGTTAAAGCAGACAGCTTTACTTATTTCGCAAACACAAAGAAATATAAAACATGATATATTTATTTGGTGTTTACTGTCAAAGGTAACATTTATTTCCCTTTAGGGCAAAGCAGGTGGTGTTTTCCACAGACAGAAAAAAAATCAACTGATGGACAAAGATAATATTGCATAGTATGGACAGATTAAAATACAATAGATTTCAAGAAGCAGATATTATTTGTTTAGCTTAAATGCGATGAAAACAACATGATTACAGGCAAAAGTATCAAAATAAACAACTACACTTTAAAATACAGAACTAGATAAGAATTCTATGACAACACTAAAAAATACAAAATGGCTCCATCAAGGAAAGTGGCAATTACAACAGCTAAAATAACTGGGTCTTAAGCAACAAACAACAGTTATAATGGCAGCCTTCACTTTGCCTAATAGAACACTAGGGTCCTTCTAAAGGCCATTGGTCTCCCTGCCCTTCCAGCTTTCAATAGCCCTTTAAAGGCAAAATCTTTATTTAAATTCCTTTAAATCAAGGGGAAAGTACTACCCCACTTATCTCTACTAGACAAACTGAGCCCTCCAGAAAGCCAAGACCTAGTTCCAGATCTTCACGGAATTGTCCTGTACTATAAAGAGACAGTGCTTTCCTTTGTAAGCAGGAAACCGTGGCTGACATCTAACAGCAAGAGATCTTCTAACCTCTTTTCAGCTCTTCACTGCCCCTGTTTCAGTCTATTAATAGAGAATCGGGCATCAGTAGCACCAGCTGGGTCACCTCCCCTCCAGTATCCAGAGTAAACATTACGTGCATCTCTCTCTCCCTCCTGCACTGGAGTTTCTGCCCTTCTGCAGCACAATGCTAGACAGTATTCACTACCCTCCAGCAGGCCACATTTCCAGATACAGGACTATTGCTTTAGTCACGATGTACTATTCCTGTGCCTAAAAACCAGACAATTTCCCTGGCCCATACCATACTTGGGGTGCTTTTGCTTACTTGCCAGCTGGGCTCCTCCTCACAAATAAAATTTTTCATATTATATTTATACAGTCTTAAAACTGTTTCAATTCAGGGACATATGCAAAACTCACAAACTGATAATAATTAAATTATACCATATAGGAAAATAAAAAATACAAAAAATAAACAATTTAATAAATCTGACATTTACAGACAACAGTATAAAAATATAGCTTAATAATACTTACAATACTTTACAAGCATATTCAGATTCTGCAATTCAATTTGTAATTTCATTAATTTTTAAAAAAAATTTTAAATTATTTCCTGTTCTTTTAAAGACTACTTTATATATTTTAATAACATTAAAATTTAGTGTAGTCTTAAGCCATGTACTACACTAACAATAAATTATTCATTGTGCATTCATATAACACAGATTATTGTAGAGCTATTTCATTCTCCTCTATAAATATCAATATAGCTGATGATTATATTTTCCATTCATTTTTGTCTTACAAACACACTCAAGTAATTAATTATACCTCTCCAAATTAACAACCGATGCTTACTGTCATTATAAAAAATTATAAAAAATATCTTTTACTATTTTTATTTTAATTTGCATTATGTTTCAAATGACATTTGTATACACTTTAAATTACTTATATATGCTGTAAATGCATTTGTGATAAATCTGCTTTACTTTTTACATTTTTGGTATAAACATGCTGCATATATGGCAACAACAGATTAAAATATCATTCATTTTTGAAGCTGTGATGTGACCATCCTTTCTGTTATCTCTCTTGAGAAGTTAAGCTGCCATGCCAAACAGTAACAGAGACAACTGCTGCTCTATAAAATGAGCTACGATTTCTAGTGACAGACTAGTTGTTCCTAATCGTCAAAGAAAATAATCTATGGCAACCTTTTTCCACTATAAAATACATTTGATATATTCAACTATTACAAACATTTAAAAAAAAATTAAATATGATACATACTAATACATTAAATGATTACATACTGAATAGTGGTTATAGTGGTGTCGGGTATATTCTGTAATTTCTGTGAGATTCATTTCTATTCTCAGGTTTACTTTCACATTTCAAATCCATGCAGATATGTTTATAGACAGAAACTGTTTCTTTTAAAGTACTTTTATTCATAATTAGTGTTAATTCCACTATAGTCAAGTCTATTTTTGATTTTAAAAAACTTTGCCTATTGCTTGTTCTGTATATCTGATGTACACAGTCTCAAAAGCTGCACTGTTTTCAAACTTTTCCATTTTATCTATAGAATACTATGAACAATAACAAATTTGGATCAATTCCACATTGCCCGCTTTAAGTAAATAAACACATATAATTTCTTTATTCATTTTTGAAAACCAAAAACAAGAGGATAGAAAGTTATAAGTGATTTAAAAAAGGCTGTGCTGATGAGCAAAACAAAAAAAACAGATTATCATTACAGTATAGCTCACAACATGAAAAATAGAAATAGAATTTAAAAAACAAGTATCTTTTCAACTATTCTACATTGCGGTAGTATCCATTACTGTATACTCAACTCTACTCTGCTATGGAATCAATAATAAATGTTCAAAACAACAATTTTGTGAAAGTTCTTAATTAACCAAGTACAAGTTTACTTAAACACAAGCATTTAAATAATACCAATAAACAAAAACAGTTCCCCTTATTTGTACATTAATGCACTGCTCTCATTGTAGCAGTGGTGGAGGTAGAAGTGGCAGTCATCTTTAAAATACTTAAACAAGCTAAGAAACCATAATGGCCCCATAGAAAGCAATGCTTAATTCCACAGTGTAGATATTTATATAGCAACATGTAACAAACATGGCCAAATAAAACTGAGCATGTATATAAAAATTAGGCCTAAGGACAAAGACAATTCTAAGAACACCTCAGGGCCTAACATCTGAGGTTTCTGTCTAGAGTTTTAGCCACATCTGTCACTTGTTTTTGATGAGTCATAATGTTAGCGATGATAAAAGAATAGTTTTATATTCCTCATCGTCTTCACCAAAATACTGTGTTGTTTTAGAACTTTACATTTTATTTACAGGTAAATTAGAACACCAATGCATTTTGATCAATTTCTGTGCTAACAATAGTTTTACATGTACATCTCACTGGTCTGTTTTGTGTTAATGAACAATTCCTAATAGTCTTTCATCCATGCCCCTCAACAACATTTCACTCCTAAGAACATAAAAACATATCTCGTACTCTAAGCAAAGCTTCTTTTGACACTATGCTGGTACTCTGTACCTGCAAACATTATTCACCCTTGATGGAATAATTCCTCTTTTTAAAATTGGCTGCATGCTACCACTCTTCTTCTAAAAATAAACAGCACCAGCTTCTGCTAAAGATTAACTGAATAAGGAATGTACTAGGACTTCCTCATTCAACCGCCAATACTCTTCTCACAGGGCCATTTGAACATGCAATTGTTTTCTAATGGGAGATTAAAATAGATGTTGCATAACGGGACTACAGCTACCTCATCCAGTGAAACCAGAGAAAGCCAGCTTGGCTGAGGGCTGTCTGCTGAAATATGTCTCTGCCTTTAAAAAACTGCCATGGCTGTGCAAAGCTATCACTGCGTGCAAGGGAAAGGGAAAGGAGAGAAAGGAAAAAAAAGCTCCACACAACTGAAGCCAATGATGTCAGAGAGCTGACAGCGGGCGTGTATATCTCAAGGAAGATGGCAGAACAGAGTGAAGATACGATGAGTTGGAATTTGTTTCACTTCAGCTATCTACATACAGAAGTTTGGTTTTATTTTACTATACTCACGAAAATCCTCCTGGTTCTGCTTTTCTCTCCTGTCAAGTACAAATGTTAACAGTTTCCTGGCTGAAGTGCTGAATATGACATTTAAATCAGCTGCTTGCTTCCTTTGAGCTATTTAGGTCAGTACAATTTAATATGTATATATGTATTCTTACTTCCTGTTTCTTTTCCTAAGCTGCTGTTTTACTCTCGGGATTCTTTTCACAAGATTATTGCTAAGGACAGTCATGCAGATTGCTCTGTGAGACCAAGAATACATCAGTGTAATAAGTAAGGCTTATTAAAAAGCAATGACACGCCACCTGCCAGAAATAGTTCGAGTAGCTGAGCTTGTGGTTAATATGTTTGCTGCGCCAACACCAGCGGCCGCTCATGTGACCAAGGTTGAGTCTCTGTGCAGGGTGTTTGCTATGCTCAGTGCACTTTAGGTAATGCTGAGTGGAAAATAACATACTGTGTTCTTGCCTCCCTGCATTGTTTAGACTATGAAAGTTGTGTTTTGTTTCTTCTGCATAACATAACATTTTCTAAGCAACTTAATCCAACCTCACTGAAATAAAGCTAGTATACCGACATACGGAGACAGAGAGTCCCTGTTCACCAATGGAAAATTAAATACTAAACACAAAAAAAAGGAAACATAATATCTAGTCTATAAATGTGATTATTTATGAACCAGCCAAAGCCAATACATACAGGGGACGTTTAGGCAGCATGTACAAAATACTTGTTGCCCCCCCCCACCCTACAAACTCCAAATTATGGCTGAATTTGGGTTAGTGATCCTCCCTTTCACACTAAGCTTGTTTGTAAAGATCACAGCCTGATGACAGCTCTGTTCACTGTTACCTTCTAACCAAGTGCAGCCAGTGCAAGCCAAATGATAATGCAATATTAATGTGTAACAGTAAACAAGTTCTACATTTAAGGTGAGCACATTCTCTGTCTCTCTCGCTGTCTCGATCCTTTAGTCCTTTTTAATTACTAAGCTCTCTACTGCAGTGCACAACGTTTCCTTGTTGTTTTGGCTTTTTTTTTATTTATTTTTTTTGCAAATAAAATGTAGAACTGCAAGCTTAAAACTGCATGCAGACAGGATTAGCACTGCTTTTTGTTTCTGCATGGTTTGAATTCATTTGCCTGTGCCGCTAATGGTGTGCTAGATGGGAGTTTGTAAAGGCTGCGCTTGTGTCATATTTTCCTCTGCTGCAGTTTCACTAACTGCTGCTACATTGTGCTGTGAGACACAGCCGGTTGCTTCCAGGAGCTCAAACCTAAACATACGACGTGCTTTGCAGTCAGATATTGGCTGCTATGCCTTCATTCGATGCATGACAGGACTCTCAAATTTGAAGCCCTTTTCATTTTTTTTTCTTGATGCATACTGAACATGCTGTTAATAAGTCAATATATCACCATGGTAAATAAAGTTAATACCTTCTCTTTAGCTGCTCTGAGTTTGAGATGTAAGCTGCAAGCCCAACCAGGCTATTTTTAACTTTAATGCGGTGCTGGCGCTGAATCGGTTGTGCATGGCTTTGGTATTTGTATTTTCAGCATCAATATCCACGGCTTAATTTTCAGCAAGTGTGACAAGCACCCTGCACTGTGGTCAGCAGTAGTCCTTCAGCCCTTGGAGGGTGGAAAAGAGAAATGCAGACCAACAAAACGAGAAAGACTGTACGGTGAAAACTGCAACATAGATTGGAGATGGATAACGTTCATTTTGCATTTTGTTTACCAATATGATGAATTTTTTGGGGATGCAGCAAAAAATGTTTTTCACTTTTTTTGGCAACCACTTCTGAAATTACAAATCACACAGACTGAAATTTACACAGGACTTTTAAACCTTTTGGTCATCTATTGCGTTAAAAGTCCAACGACTTCATTTTCACCGATGTTACAAGGTATGTTATGCATGTTACTAAAGTTTACTGGGGGAGATTATTGTAGTTTAACTTTTCAGTACTTACTATTTTAGTCAACAAAATTTTATGACAAATGTTAATAGTTTTGACTATTTTTAAATAGATCTCAATATTAAACACAAAAATCAAAAAACAGGTTAAAGAAATGGTTATTCCCACGCTGAATAAAAATAGAAAAGAAGGTATGTTATTACAGGCTGAAGTATCGCTCATTTTGTTCCCTTATGGGATAGCTCAACTGTGAGCAAGAAGCAAATGGCTTATTTTTCAAATGTGAACCTGTACGGTTTAATTCGTGATAGACTGCTTTTACATTTTACTAAGAAATAGTGTAAAACCAGAAAAACATTTTAGACTTCATGCAGAAAAATAAAATGCCTCACATTAAGGTTTGGCCAAACAGTCAATAACAACCAGTAATGAGCTCTTTTAATCTGAGTAGTCATTTTCACCTTGCCTCTCACAGCTAACAGTGAAGCCCAGCATTATTTATTATACCATTGTAACCAAGATAAAGATGTCATAGAAGCTGGTAGGTTTAAAATCTCTTTTATAGAAATGATCTGATAGTATAACTAAAAATGATCATTAAGTACTGCACATCTGTTTAATTCCCTGGGCAATTAGTGCAGTTGTTCAGAATTCAGCTGGATCTCAATAAATGCTGCGCCACAGCATGTTTCCGTGGCAACCACATCCTGCAAGAAGTGTACGCTTGATGGTGGTGGGGGTGTCATGACAGAGGCAGGCTCATCTGAATAAACATGACTGTCCATATATATATTCATTGTCATTTAACCACCCAGGTATAAACCTAGCCTGGAAATTAAAATTATGGCGTTTTAAAATCAAACATATAAAAAGTAACATAAACACAGAGTAGAAATGTGTATGAAACAAGCAACCCCTAAAAATAAAAAGGAAAGAAAACAAGGATTGATTTTAGGCCGCTGACTGCACCTATCATTTCGCACTATGAATGTTACTTTTAATCAAATTCAATACATATTTTAACTAGAACTCTATCAGAAAACTCCACACAATTTTCCCCAGGGTTTTTTTTAAAGCATTATTAATTTTTATGCGGATTTCTTTTCTTTTTTTTTTTTTTTTGTTAAAAGAAATCTGAATAAAATCCATTCTGTATTAGTGCATTTGACTGCCAATTTAAGAGTATCATTTTATAAATAAAGAAATTAATAGCAGAAAATAAAAAGGATATCAGAAATGTAAAAATAACTGTTCAGCCACAAGTTGCAATAGTGCTTAAAAATTTGGGGAGAAAATGAATAGTTCTTGCTGAAAGAAGTAATTCTGTAGCCATAATGGACTTGCTAGATTACTTTAATTATGGTGCATTCTCATAAATTGTAGATTAAATAATAAAACACATGTCAAATATTAATACTTTTTTAACCATTATTGTCTTTTTAATTTGGAAGCCATTTTGCTTTCTCAATGTGACCACAGCTGCTTATAAAATGGCTGCTATGTAAGCGACAGCAGATAAAAGCAGAGCTTTGAGCTGTCAGAATGAGTCATCAGAAAAGGACGCAAGAGCAAAAAAACAAGAAGTGCAATATTGTCACACACAAGTAGGTTTCTTTTTTTATTAATATATTTTTTATTCTGACTGTCATCCAGTATTACACACTTGATCAGGAGGACTGAATACCACTGAAACGTATGACACCAAACTGGAATAAGCTTTCTAACTGACAACTTTTATACATACTGTAGTTCAAAATGTTAAAATGATGTTAGTGAAGAAAAATGTTTGATGATTACATAAAAATAGAAATGACTAAAAGCAAACTAAAATATCGCAAAAAGGTGTCAAACTGTGGTCTGTGAAGCGTTAGCTAGAAATTGCCATGACATACAAAAGAGCTGTGCCAGTAGTCAAACACTAGGGAAGGAATGTAAAAATAACATTTATGTAAATTGCAAAAATTTACATAAATCTAATCGAATCTTATGATCTAATATCACAAAGCTAAATGTACCAAAGGCTAACAAGGTCTTACAGAATGCTTGCAGGCACATTTTTATTTTGCAACTTTAGTTTTATTTCTAATGATGTCAAAACACTGAAAAAGGCAGCACTTGGGTGGCACTTCTTTGCTAAAATGTAAATGCAGTTCTAAGTAAGTTATATACCACCTTTCATACATAATGTTCTTGGCAGAAAGAAAATACAATGAGCTAGTAATAAAGCTGTAACAAAAAAAAAGTAACACAAAATGCGAAAATTAAACTGTAAAAGGTTATAAGAAGCATCCTTAAGTTGATTGTCTTTGAAAATGTCTTTGCTGATGCTAGACAAACACGCATTGGCAAAATGTTCCAAAGCTTTAGTGCATAAAAACAAAACAACTACAAACATGCATACCAACAGCCATTTAGCTGATTTCTGGAAACAGCAGCTTGCTACACAACTGGTTTTATTATGTGATCGCTATATTTTCAACAATAGATTCCTTATACACTATTTATAAAGATATTGTGGGAAATACGGTGTATTGTAATTAAAATGAAAAATCTTGAAAGAAAATAGCAGAAACTTAATTAAATTAATCTTCTTCTGAAATGCATACATCAGAGTGTGTGGCTGTAAGTGAAGAGTGCAAATGCTGATTTTTCCATGCCGTCATCCAGCAGAATATTACATTACATAAACACTGAAGAGAAGACGTTAGACCTATTTTGCAAGTTAAAACACAATGCGGGCTGTAGAAATATAAATATACATTATACCTTGTTGAGTTTATTGCTTTCTGTAGGTAGGATAATACTTTTTGCCGCTGCCAGTGACCTATATTTAATACAGTTTTCATCGGGAATACAGAATTCTAACACAAATGACCAATTGTTTAATGCTGCCAAACTTACCATATCAGTAGTTCATTCTATCAAGTAAATTATTAAATTAACATGTTACTATAACAAAGCAAATGCACGCATGTCTAAAAGCTGAAATGTTTACTACAATTAACTTTGTATTACTTTAATACAAAGTTATTTACATTTCAGGTGATTGGGCAGGAAAGCACTATTTCTTGCTTATCAGCATATGATTCTAAATATATGTTTCATTTAGCATGTATTAAATGCAATGTTCCTCAACAAAGTGTCCCCCGGGTTATGAGGTCAAAATAAAAAAACACAACTGAACAAGCAAATACAATTACATTTCATATATACATATAAAGTCCATAAAGTCCACTTATTCCAGTTTATCTTCATAGTGACCACTGCCTACCTGTGCAGCACTGTGTCCAAGGCAGGAAGCAACTCTGGACGGACCACCAGGGCCCACATGTGCACAGCCATACTAAAGCACACTTGGGCTAGTTTTTGAATCACCAATCCACCTAATGTACCACACATGTCTTTAGTTATCTTAATTTGCATTAATGAATTAATTTTTGTGAAGAATATAAGTAATTTTACCTTATTGGGCAGCTACTGTTAACCTTTGTACTGTATTCATAATTACAGCAAAATCAACTAATAAACATTTTACAAATGAAACAGCACTCATAAAATTTTGATTACTATTCTTAAATTGGTTTACAGTATACAAGCCATGTTTCCTTAACTTAAATTTGAGAAAATAATTAGTTTGGCATTGGTAATAGTCACAAAAACATGAAGACACTTTACTTTTACATGTGCAAAATACTATTCTGTGGAAAAAACAGATAAAACATTTATTATTTAGTTGATCAGGGCTTATAAATACGAAGATTAAGCGTTGCAGTAAAACCAACATTCAAACAAATTTAAAGGCTTGTACAGTAAACTGAGTTTGATTCCAAAATGGAGTAAAGCTGATGTCTGCCAAAACCATACATTCTCTTTTTCGGATTAGCTGGAGTGTTTTGTACCAATAAGAAACCTTTTTTTTTCTAGATAAACTGAGGCTTTTAAAGATCAGGATGTACCACACCATTGGCACCATTACTTTATTCAGTTTTAAGATTTAATGTAAATTTATATATGTGGAATTTAAGTAGTCCAACATGTAACTCTACACTAACTTCAAGTAATGTAGCCTAATCACTAAGCAGCTGGACAATAACCCACAAGGCTGCTGGTTCAGTCCCCAATCCTGACTCACTTTGTGATCTCTGACTGAGTCACTTCACCTGCCAAAATCTGTTTATAGAAACAATTCTATCGCCATCATTTTACATATTCCTTTTAAAAGAAACTGCAAAGGTCCCATGTAAAATAAACTATACTTACCTTTTGTGCAAATAAACATACAGAACATGAAAAAACATTTTTTACTGAAGCAAAAATACATTGGTATTTTACATTTACATCTCCACATCAATGAGATAACGAATTCAATATTAAAAAATGGAAAATTAAACAAATGGTCAAAGTTTTGCAGTTGTGCTACTTTTGAACATTTTCGTTAATTTTAAATACTACTCATTGTATGCTTTTAGCATGACTGATATCAGAGAAATGTTTTTAAGAACGGCAGAGCCGACATTTTTTTTTTTTAAAGATGCTGCACAGATTAATAATGAAGTAAGGATTGCTCCGAGGGCCATATCAGTAACTGCAATAAGGAACACAGAGGGATTCAACTTTTGTGTATTACAGCAGGACTGATATTTCAGAAATACAGGATGTTTGTAATTTTCACTTTTAACAGCCTTGTTGTATTTTCTGGCTTTTATAAACCTCTGTCTAATAACAAAACAGTAACACAAGCACATGAAACAAAACAAAGCAATTTTACTTTTTGCAGAAAATGGAACAAAGAAAGGTTTAAGAAAAGAGGAAGTAAAGAGGTGATTATTTTTAGGAAATGGAGCTATGGAGGTAGGTGTTTTAGGATTAAAGACAAAAAAAAGAGAAAAAATGTTGACAACTGAAAAAGGAAATAGATTCACGAGAGACAACTGTTTTTGATAAAGCTGTTTTCACACCCTGTTTTGCATTATGTCTGTTCACAGCAACATTTGAGGACTTTGCTACTTCATATGTAAAGAGCAGTTACAGCCAAATATTCAAAGTACTAACTTAACTAATAGCATGCACAACAGATGGAGCAACCAAATATTTTTCATCAGCCTGTTACAACAATGTGAAAAAAATTATGTTCCACTATGATTTATACATTTTAGTTAATTTTTCATAGCTGTCTTGGGAATTGCATTACTTGTGTATGCTTTCATTTGATTTGGCTACTGTAACACTGTGATATTTAGTCAGAAATTTGTGCTGACACTAATGGTACAATTGGAAATAGGCCACTGTTCAATTATCTTTTAAAATTACCCAACATAATATTCTCCAATAATTTTAATCCAATTCATGCAACAGGACCTGGACCCTGTGCCTATCCAGGCAACATCAATCACAAGGCAGAGGCCAGCCCTGGATGGTGTGCTAGTCCATCACAGACAACCATCACACATGGTAACTCAGGGTTAACCCACCAATTAACCTAACACAGATGTCTTTAGAATGTACGAGAAGGAGAACCAGAGTACCTGGTGGTTTTGTTTATTTGGTTTTTTTTCAGTATTTGATATATGTAAGGTGTAACTGCCAAGAAATGTATACTTCTTTTTCAAACTAAAACTTTATATAGGGAAGCTCAATACATAAGTTGGTGGGTTGTCACACAGGTTTGCTATAGTGTACAATAAACCTGATAATTACCCATGAACAATATATTAGAATATTGTCAGCATTCTCAGGTTTGGCTAAGATTTCTTCCACTTGTTGTATCTTCCCAAAATAAAAACAAAACAACAATGCCTGCCCTTTTATCTATAATTAGCTGGAACACAAGGCATTTCCTGGGTGCATTTAAAATAATAAATAAAACAGTCAAATTTTGTAATAGCATACGTTTTAAAAAATAAACACTGAAACACTGTAAGCATATTGCCCATTCAAATCCAATATAATATTCTCAAACCTATTAATGTCATTAAGGGCCAGTCCCTATCCTGGCATTACTGGGTATGAGGCAGGAGATAGGGCATCAGTCTATTGCTGGGCCCACTCATGCTCATAATCATACCTGTACTGACACTGGACCCCAACTAGCTGAACTTGCCTGTCTTTATGGATATGGGATTAAAACCCAAACTCTAAGAAAATGTGAAAACTCCTGACACTGTCTGGGCACAGGATTCAACCCAGGATACTGGGCCCATGAGAAGGAAGTCACTGCTTCACCATGCAGCCCTAGTTGTATTCGAATAGTTTGGTTAATGAAGTGCTCTAACAAGTCCATTGTAGGGTACATTTACACAAACACCCACAATAACTTACGACCCAGTTTTCAGTTGTAGGGAAAAAAAAGCCCTGGGCTGGGCAATTCCTCTTTAGAGCAATGTTACCCATTTCATGACACAGTCACTCATATATGGAAATTCTGAGTCACCAATTAATTTATCTAGCAGATCCATGAAATGTGGAATCCTGGAATGTGGGGTAAAAAAAACACTATCGAGAGAAAAAAAGGAGAATGTATAAACTCCACATGGGTACAGCCTCAATTGACATTAGAATCCAATCCCTTGAAGCAGTGTATAAAAAGGCTTAAAAATGCACACAGGTTCCTCCAGTTATTAGGAAGCCTGGTTAACCATTAAACACTATTCTAGCCACTTCATTATTTAAAAAATAGGTTTTGATGTAGTTATTAATTTACCATCCATTACCCTAAATGTCTGATCACACCGATTGTAGACATTGTGCCAAAAAAACTCTCCTGCTTTCACTTAAATCATTTGCCTCTATTAAAGACTCATTCAAAATTCAGGAAAACATGTGTGCAATCCCCGGAGTAATCATTCAAATCAATATTTAACCAGTAATTAAGTGTGTCACAAAGAATTAGCAATAATTCCACTTAAATACACCATTTCAGTACTAAATGAGTATTAAAAATGAATCAACAGATGTATATATCATCTATCATGCAAATGCAGAGCCAATGAGAAAACCAAAGTTAAAATGTATGTGAGATGGGGTGATGTGGGGGGTAAGCAATTTAAACATTTATGGAAAGAGGGTGAAATCTGGAGAATCAAAAGGAAACTGAGGCAGACTAAGTTGAGAATATAAACAATCCAATTAGATTGTCTTCTCAGACAATGTCCAGGCAGGTCTGTGGATACAGGAGTAGTGAGATTTGAGGCAGCAATACACCATGTCACCCTAAAATAATTCCATCATCAAGTCAAGTCAAGTGGCTTTATTGTCATACCATCCACAGTACTGCGGCATTACAGTGACAAGAAGTAACACTCCCCAGGTCTGCAATTCAACACAGGAGAAAGGAAAGCATCATGGTTTTGTATATGGCAGTGCAGAATCAAAGTCAAGGAGACTGGGTTCTAACCCTAGCTTAGACCATATCACGGACAAGGCACAATTAATTCTGGATCACAGAATAAAAGCACTCACTCAAATCGGGCTACTTTGATCAATACATACAGTACATCTTTAAAATGTTGGAGAAAACCAGAGTACACAGTTATAGTAATAAAATGACAAATGAACAAGATGCTCGTGTCTATAGATAGATAGATACTTTATTAATCCCAAGGGGAAATTCACGTACTTTATTAATCCCAAGGGGAAATTCACATGAATAGCCCACATAATAAATGAATCTGTCTTTTAAAGACAGCATCAGACATTTTCAGGGTGAACTACATAAGGCTCTGGAATTATGTACAGTATTAGAATCATCTGCTGAAGATTTGCCAATTCCAATGTTTTTACATTGGTTGTGGTCCATATACAGCCTGGTCTCCTACCATATATATATATAGTACAGTGTACACAGAAATAACAGTTTTAATCATATGCTAAAAATTAGTTAAATCAACATACTACAAGAAGATCCTACTGTTTTCATAGATTAGTCCAGTTTAAGGTACGTGCTTAATTTGGTCTAAATGTTCCTTCATGATGATACTTCTTAACTTTAAGATACTGTTATTTGAATTTGGGCCTGGACACTGGCTGTATGGATTTTTCATGACACATTCAAAAATGTTCATGTTAAGTTGATTAAAGACATTAAATGGGTCCTCAAATGAGAGTGGTTGTGTGTATGACTGTGCCGTGCACTAGACTAGAGCCCTAGCCAGGGATGTTTCTTGCCTGCTAAACTGTAATAGGATCCAGCTTCTTTTTAGAAAATGGGTATTTGAATGTCTTTATGCACAATAGGCTTAACACATGCAAATAGCACTTACAAGCTTTCACAATTTTACTACATAGTAGTCCAAAACTGGTTACACTTGTTTCTTTTACTATATACAAGTATACATATGATACCTTTGCCACAATCAGCGGTGTCAAACTCCAGGCCTGGACGGTCGCAGTTGCTGCAGGTTTTCATTCTAACCCTTTTCATAATAAGTGACCAGTTTTCACTGCTAATTAACTTCTTTTCTTTAGCCCTGTTTTTAAGGATTCAGTCCCCTGAATTGATTCTTGTCTTCATTAAATGACAGCCAAACAGAAATGAGACATGAAACGAGCTAACAGATGACCAATTAAACTGCGGATTCAAACTCCAACCAATTTCACTCCAACCAGTTTCTTAATGAGATGCTGATTATTGCTGTTATTTAAACTGTCATTTAATTCCATGGCTTGTTGCTACTTTCATTCTGCCACAGCAGACACTTCCAAAACTGTTGATTTTCTGTTTAACTGAGACTTTCACCTTTCTTTATTTTCAGCTATTGTGTGATGGGCACAGGTTAGCTGGTTATGTGGCGGCTTATTTCGTGTCTCATTATTGTTTGGCTACTAATTAAGGAAAAAGAAACAACAAAGGGGTCTGAGTCACGTCAATTAAAACAAAGGCAAAACAAGTTAATTAGCAGCAAAAACTGATCACCAATTAAGGAGATGGTTAGAATGAAAACTTGTACCCACTGCGGCCCTTGAGGACTGGAGTTCGACACCCCTGGTTTATTACATAACAGTAACCATGCTGAAATAAACTGCTGACATTTAAGTTGACCTAAGGCTGAATGCAGTAGCTGTCCAATGAAAAGTAGAATAGGTTACAGGCTTGTCATGATTTTCTGGTATTTTTTTTCAAGTTAGGGTGTGACCTTAAGATAAGGATTTGCTTTTTTTCAATTTTGTTTCTACAATCAGTTTTCAACTCAAACCAGTCTCAGTGCTGTATGAACATCTCTGTGATGCAGGTAAAAAAAAAAAACTTCCTATTTCAGTTAAGTGAAATTCAGATCTAGACCCCTCTTCAGCCTTGAACTAGGATTCAATTTTGAAGTCAAAATTTGCTATAAAATTCTAATCACGAATCTATTCAATATAAAATTGTGCACAGGACTTATACAACTTCCCTAAACAATGTTTAATGGGTTTAACCCCTCACCCAGTTTGTAATTTATGCTTTACTACAGAGACTTGTTCCTATCTTCATATTTTATACATTCATTCTGGTCCTGCCCTTCTGCCACATCTTTGTCGTACAAGGTCAGTACTTATCAATTTAAGGTGTAAATAAATAGTTTAATTAGTTTAACATTTTAATTCACGGAGATGGTATGAGAAGAAAGATACACGAGAAACCCTTTCTTACTGTGGTAATTTCAGGTTTCAAATTAAATGCATGCCCACATGACTAAAAATGCTACACTCTTTGTTCCAGCATGGCTGAAGGAATGAGACATGTATACTCCATTGAGACAATCACAAACTAAAATTAGAAACTGCACAACTCATAGTTTATGTAGTACATAATGTTATAAAAATTACTCACTGAAAAAACAGAAGGAACAAAGAAGGATGTCATATATAACTTGTAACCTCTATCATATGTCCAAAATTGTTAAACAAACATCTATATGTGTATGTATATATATACACCGCATATAAAAGTAGAAACAAAGGAAATTTAATAGGACTTGGGTGGGAAAATATTTTTCTTGCAAGTTTGCTTTCAAGTCTAGATCATGAGACAATTGTTGAAGAATCTGTGCTAATTTTAAACACTTCTAATGTAAGATAGATTTGAGGTTGCATTGTGAAATAGTAAATGACGAAGAATTAGCACAACAAAATATGAATATTCTACTACTGGTACAATAAATAAAAAGAAAATCAACAACATGGGTAGAAATCTCATTATATTGGTACAGTGATTAGCATTAATGGTATACAACTGCAGAGAATTCAGAAAATTAATGGAATAGACTGAGGTATATTTCCATTTGACAAGCTAAGAAATTAACAAAAATGCTTATATGAAAAATGTGATGTATTATTATGGAGATGACTAAAGGTCACAGCATAAAATTCTTTGAATATTTAATAAGATAAAAACAGTAACACTGCAAGCCTTAATTATACTCAATAAAACAATAAAAATATAAAATTTTACTCTCATCCTAAGTTTTAATTTTCCATGAAATGAATATGTCTTTCATTTGGTATTTTTATTTAATATGTGTAATGAAACAGTTTTATTCTACACAAAAGATAACATTAGTTGTTGATGTATTACCCCCTCTTGTGGTGGCATTGGAAATCTCCTTTACAAAAATATTCTTCTTGTGGACATAGAAACAAAAAACATCGTTTTTTTAGTATATCATTCTCCTACAGAGCTTTAAAAAAACGGATCCCAGAGTGGCTCAACATTAATACATATATGCTACTCTTAGAAACAAAACAGACGTTTAGACTGCATTCCCATACCTCTTGGAGTCAAATGTGTTCCCTTAAGATGTGCCGTGGACCATTATATTTACTGTATATAAAATTAAAATGCGAAAAACTGTCAAGTCACCCTCTACTGCCACTCCATATTGATGAGGCCACAAAAAACACTCAAATATCACTTTTTTTTTCTACTTTAAACAATAAAATATCTGAAGCATGCTTAAGGTGATCTCAGAGCAAGAAGGTTCAAACACTGGGCTATAAAACAGACACCAGAACAGACAGAGACCTTGAGGTAATTGAGATATACTCCTACAGATTTCCTAATATCTGCTTAAATACTGTGTGTTATACTATGACACATACACATCATGTAATGAATGTTTAATAATCAAGTATTAGAATTATTCACGGATTTACTCACAGATTTAGTATATTTTCATTTATCCATAGAAATGTAATGCTAAAATATTTCTTTATAGATATAAAAAAACTAAAATAAAAATATTTTACATTTACAAACATTTAGTTAACTGTGTTTTTGAGTTACATCACTGTGGCATTAAAAATTCTCAAGTTGACCTATTCATATACAATTGACAAATCCCTCAACAAAATACATGTTGGTTAACCACAAACATTCCAATAGTAAAAAAAATGTATATAGAGTGATTATTATCAATATATAAAGTATATCTATTTAAAAAGTCAATACAATAGTGGTATATGAAATGAATTACATTTTGGGTTTTCCATGCAGCAGTTTCACTTCCTAGGTCTCCACATCAGCAGGTCAGGGGAAGACTACTTCACACAGTATACCACATGCTATAGATAACAAATGTGTGTGGGTAGATTTTAAGAATTAACTACAGTTGTTAGCCTACTGTATCACAAATAAAATATGAGAACACCAACTGTTTTAAATGCATTTTCTACCAGTATGATGTTACTTTGTGCCATAATAATATACCCAATATGTGTATCTCAAATGCTTCAAGTACTATGGCTTATTTCTATTATGGTGAACCTTGGCACACTGACACTACTATTATTGCTGCTTCCTTACAGCTTCTGGAGAGTGGCTTTGAATCCCAGTCTGTATCTATTTGGGGTCTGCATGTTGTACCCATATCTGTGTGGGTCCTCTCCAGGTAATCTGATTTTCCTCCCATATCCCGAAAATTGCAGGCTGGTTAACTGGCAACTCTAACATGGTTTGTGTGCAAATGTGACCCGAGATGGATTAAGATCCTGTCCAGGGTTAGTTTTGTTGTGTGTCTAGTGCTGCCATGATAGGTCCTATACCATAAGCAAAAACATCTTTAAAAAGTTATGGAGTAGTATAATGGCAAAGCGTTTAACAATTGTGCCTCAAAGATGCAGTGTCCTGTATTTGAATGTAACGACTTGTCAAAGTCTTTATGGAGTCTGCACATTTTCATCATGGCTGTGTGGACTTTTCTAAGGTTTACAGTTTTCCTCCCACATTTCAAAGTAGTGCATGTGTAGTTAACTGACACCTCTAAATTGTCTCCATGCGAGTGTGTGTGTATGACTTGGACTTGTGATGAACTGGTGTCCTGTACAGGATGGCTTCCTATTTTACGCCTGATGTTGCTGGGATAAACTCCATGGCATCAAAACACCCAACTGGATTGAGTGTGGCATGTTAAAGTGCAATAGTGTCTCTTATTTTGAAAGTGCTACTGCCATCTAGTGGATTATCTGAATATTACATGTATTGCACAGCAATATCCTTGATTTCAAAATTGACATAGCTTGCATTTAATAAAACATCACAAAAGTACCTACATGTTTTATAACATGTTAAAAACAGGTGTAAAGTTGATATACCACGCTGAACTTTCCTTTAATTCAAATGAATGAAAGTTCAATAATATATTCACAATAGGGCCTGGATATGTGCCTGTTTAAAGTAACTATAATGTCAGCTGTAAATAAAATGCCTACTCACATTAGTATTCTGAAAAGCACTAAATTCCAAATATTACTTACCAAAGTATTTAATTGTATCCTGAACTGATTTCATTCTTCAGGTAAGTAAGAGAGAGGTTTCTGGGTAAGGGAGTTAGTGTCACTTATCTTGGTGCTTGCTGATCATGCAAGTAAGAATTTCAAATTTGGCTAGAACTTCTGCAATGGATGAGAATCTCATCCAAGGTTTGGTTCTGCCTCATGTGAAAGGATTCCAGCATAAGCTGAAATTCTAAAACCCTGTAAAGAAAAAAGTACTTCTGAAAATGAACGGAGTAATTTTTATGAGTGAATGACCGTAATTAAAAAAATTCAATGACACAGGGACTCATACTGCTGACAGAGATTTTAAAGAATTTTGTGTCAGACTGCCAACTTTTAGTGATGGTGTGAATTATAAGATTGACATAATTCATATCCGAATATTACAGTCTGAATATTTAGATTAGATTAGGTTGTACTAGATTTGCCTCTTATTTGAAGCCTGATTAACAATTTTAAATCTCACTCAACTTTCCAGTACTTTACATAAGGCTGTGGAACATTGTGGGAATTTCCACAATGCTATCTGACTTGTCCATATTTTTACCTGATAGAAGCTTTTCATATAATCAACTGAATCATCAATGTTAAAGATTCCAGCTTTTGATCAATTGAAAAGTGTTTTATTTTTAATTTAATTTGATGTGGTTGTGTAGGTTTGCTTCCAAAGCTAACAGTAAGAGCAACACCAGGCCACAAAGATATTATTAAATAAATAATAAGAAATAATAACATCATTCATTAAAAAATTAAAAGGGAAAAGGATATGAAACAAGCATATGTTATAAATGTATCCAATTAATAATACATGTGGTTTTAATGATATTTTAAAATTGTTACGGTCTCGAAACACGTAAGACAGTGTCTAAGACAAAGGACATGTGAATAAGTAACCTTAACTTCAAAAAGATGTCCTTTAACACAAAAGTTTTGTTGATACAAGAGACTGAACGCTGTTCAACATATTTTGGATATTTAACAGAATTTACCATGAAAAAACATATATACTGTATACTAAACACTTTATTTTAAAACAAAAAGTAAATTGTCTTGCTTTTTGTCACCAACCTCACAAAAAATCTGATTATGTGACCATCAGAACTTTAAGCTACAGTATATTCTAATATACAGTATTTAGAAGACTACAGAATTCTAATTTGAAAAATTAAGAGTGTCAGAGTTATTAGTTCTGATAAAGTTCTACAAAACAAGGTTAAAGGAATTCTGAATTATCATGGCTTAGTCGATCCATCCATTATCCAACCCGCTATATCCTAACTACAGGGTCACGGGGGTCGGCTGGAGCCAATCCCAGCCAACACAGGGTGCAAGGCAGGAAACAAACCCTGGGCAGGGCACCACCCACCACAGGGCGCACACACACACACACACACACACACACACCCACACACACACACACCCACACACACACACACACACACACACACACCCACACACACCAAGCACACACTGGGGACAATTTAGAATCGCCAATGCACCTAACCTGCATGTCTTTGGACTGTGGGAGGAAACCGGAACACCAGACGAAACCCACGCAGGGGAGAACACGGGGAGAACATGGGGAGAACATGCAAACTCCACAGGGAGGACCCGAGGAGCGAACCCAGGTCTCCTAACTGCGAGGCAGCAGTGCTACCCACTGCGCCACCGTGCCGCCCCCATGGCTTAGTGTTTTGGTATTTGTAATCATGACATTTGAATATGATTTTATAAAAAGTTTCTAAGTCTTATTACCCCTAGGTAAGTTAGTGCTAAGACTGATTATTGTTATACTTTTAGGTACTGTCCGTTAATGAAGAGAACTGTTGCCTTAAAAATGGTCATGAAATCACATGCACATCATACTGTATATATAAGCAAATCTACTACCTTCATGAAAACAGCACAGTGAGTGGTATCCTTTAGCTTTAAGCAGTGTTGTTACAATTTTACCATTACTTATAGAAAATAATGCAAATGACACTCCCATAAAGACCTAATGTACAACATCAGATTTTGAGATTTTCTACATTTCAAGGAAATGTAATTTTGTTTTTGTTCAGTAACTAAAAGGACAATACAATAAAAATCCCATAGATATTTTCTGATTGCATATATTTAAATGGCCTTTCTCAATCTTTTCAACTTTCATACCCTAGAACTACTTCCAGAATATGGTTAAATACACAATACTGTGCACCGTACTTCTAAAGTGTGGTCATACACATTATTTGCCAAAATAATCAAAATATATATATTGTTCACAATATGTATATACTTGGACAACAATTTTCTGAAGAATCTGGAAATAACAATGGTCTAGTATGCCAGTTTTTACAAAACTGGAAGAAACTAAAGCAACAGCAGGAAACCCATAAGAGCCATGAGAAAAAATACAAAGCCCACATAGATGATAATATGATCTGGAGAGACACAGGTCTCTAGAACTAGAAGGTTGGAGTACTAATCTGTGAATTCACAGAAGCTACTACATTATAGCTGTAAAACTGAAATATATAAATGCTGTCTTAAATATACCATCTATTATCTTAAATCTTTCTTGCATTACCCTAAATGTACTTATTAGCATCTGGACATGCAAGCAAAAAGTACCCCATACCATATAAATCTTATGTTTCAGTAGCTTAAAATGAATGATAAAGACAACTGTGATAATGGTGAATTCAAGTGCAAGCCTAATTTAAATACTTTTCTTTTTGTTTTTCAGATGACAATCATGTTTCAAGACACTGACAGTATCACGGATAACTCTCACTTCCAGTCGGTTCTTGGCCATTTAAATGATCAGCGCACACAAGGAGTGCTATGTGATGTAACAGTTGTAGTCGAAGATACCAAATTCAAGGCACATAAAAATGTATTAGCTGCTTCTAGCATGTATTTCAAAGATGTGTTTTTCACTCAAGAGCGCAGGATTTCAGGTCAGCTTTTAGAGCTGTCAGATTTTAAGTCAGATGTATTTGCTGAAATCCTAAATTTTATATACTGCGCCAAAGTGATGGCCACAGAGGTAGAGGAAATTAAAGCTCTTACTGCAGCTGGAAAGAAATTAGGAATTCCATTTTTGGAAAACCTTGGGCATTTGCTTGATCAAGAAAAGCAATGCACAGATGACTCTCAGGGCAACACACTGCCTGATTCAGTCCAAGGTGGAAATTCCAGTATTTCCCTCTTTTCAACTAACTCACATACAATGAAGAAGGAAACAGTTAATAGTAACCAAGAACAACGAACAGATGATTTAGCTTGTCTCAGTGGCCCAAGAATCACCAACGCATTTTCAATTTTTGAAACAGGAACCAATGATGACCTGTTTTCACCATTGGACTTGAGAGCAAATGCCAAAAGACCATCAGAAAATGATCATATCCCAGTGTTGTGCCCCTCTCAAAATAAAACAGTGACAGAGATTGAGCAAACACATGCTTTATCTGAACATTCATATGCTGCGTCAACCATATTAAATCAGGTGAGAAGGGTGTCCGAGTCTCAAGGCACAACTGCCATTGATTTAAGACAACAAAATACCTTTGCATCCAAAGTGGTTTCCAAGCAATTCCTGAATCACAGCCGTAGTCCTCTGAAGAAACGTTATAAAATGTGTACCAACCTTCTAAATGATGATGTGGGGTTACAGCACAGTCACACAGAGTTTAACGTAATCCCTACTACAGCACCAGTTTCAACATCAACCAGCTTTAACAACAAGGCAAACGAAAACAGTACTATGGAAACCATCTCATCAATTGCAGATAATAACTATGAAGTTAAAATGCCTTCTTCCGTTCTAACAGAACCTGTAGAACTGCATCCTAATCCTTATGGCTGTGAATATTGCTCAGCAAGGTTTAGCAATGAAGCACTTCTAAATATCCATGTGCAAAGCCATAAAAAACGTTTCGTCAGTCATTTGGCTTGCAAGTATTGCCACAAAAAGTTCACTCACCTGAAAAGACTGCGTAATCATGAACAAACACGCTGTAAAGCAAAGGTTTCAGCTAAGGCAGAAGATGCAACAGACTTGCCCGAAGAACATATTGATATTGAGAAAATATCCAGTCCTAAAGAAACACTGCCAGAAGATCTGCAAGAAAACAGTGCAGAAAATGAGAAAGGAATTACAGATGATCTGAAAGATCTGGATGACAAGGAGAAAACTATTAACATGCCGAGACTTTATGTGTGTAGTGTATGTAAACGGTCTTATGTGACTCTGTCTAGCCTTAAGAGGCATGAAAATGTCCATTCCTGGCAAAGAGCCTACCCATGTCATTACTGCAATAAGGTGTTTGCTTTGGCTGAATACCGCACCAAGCATGAAATATGGCACACAGGAGAGAGACGGTATCAGTGTATCTTTTGCTTGGAAACATTTATGACTTACTATATTCTAAAAAACCATCAGAAATCTTTCCATGGAATTGACCCCAGGGTGGCTGTGAAGAAAAAATCAGCCAATGGTGGATTCAAAAGTGGTCTTTATCCTTTTAAACTTTATCGGCTTTTGCCTATGAAATTTAGAAAAAGACAATACAAAACATACAGCGAGACATTCTCAGAAAACTCAGACTGTACAGATCAGTCTTTCACAGTGTCTATGGCAACAGATATTCAGCATCCACTTGGTTCAACATCATCAGGAGTGAACTTTGAGGATAATAAACTGGCCACACCAAATGGAACAGATGCAGTTTCATTAAGGCAGTTATTTACAATGCCGGTTACTTTCATGGCAACTCCAAAAGTAGTAGCTTCAGTAACACCATGTGCTAATTTTTTGCAGCCAAGTACTATAAGTCAGCCACCATCCACTGAAACTGAAGTAAACCTTAGAAAAACTTTGAAGAAAACCTCTAACAGTGAATCAATTTCAACCAAGTCTTCCCTTGATTATAAAAATCAAGAGTCATCTTTGACAAGTCTGGGGCAAACTCCATCTTCAGCTGTTGCGGCCACAAACAGAATATGTTCAGTAATTGTTAGTAATAACAATGGTCATGTTCTTACAGATAAAATGAATGCAGAGAAAGAAAAACAATCTAGTATGTTATTAGATATGAATAATCTGAAGTGTTTAGATGATGGCAGTGAAAACCACTTGAATGGTCAGTTAAGACAAGTGCATTCAGCAGGCGTGCAGATCTCAGAGGAAGCACCTAAGGAACCTTTACAAGAGCCAGAGGGTGATCCTTCAAATGTGAATGACAACATGCATAATGAAGTCAGCAAAACTGAAACATACATTGCAAAACCAGCATGCCCAGGTCCTGCTTTTGATAGCCAGGTTCCTCCTCTATGCCAAATTACTGTAAAAATAGGCGATGAAGCTATCGTTAGAAGGCGAATAAAAGGATCAAACTTGTTTCAAACTAAACAAGAGAAATTTTGCTGGAACAGCTTTTCACAAGAAGACCAGAAATGTACAGAAAAAATGGAGCAGGATAACAGAAGGAGTCATATTAGTCTGCGCTCAAGAACAGATAGTGGGCCACTGATTGAGCCAGAATTGTATGATGACATGACTGACCAAGACACAGCCGACAAACTGTGGCGTCCTTATTATTCTTATAAGCCAAAAAAAAAGACCAAAGGAGGAAAGAAACTGAAGTCCAAACGCAGAAGAAAAAGCAATTGTGGGGCTTCTGGAAAACACATGAGGGTAAATATTAAGAAAAAAGATTGTGCACATGTTGATTATGTGGATAGAAACCTAAGGGCTCACCACCAAGTCTTTGTAAATACAGATGCTGAAACAAAACATTTAAAGAGGAAATTGTACAAGCAGCCATATACCTGTGACCACTGTCAGGCTCTCTTTTCTAACAGATCTGCTTTAAAAATGCACATAGCTGAAAGCCACACTGACAATCAGAGTTACACATGTAAAACCTGTGGGAGGCAATTATCATCTGAAGAAATGCATGACAGTGCTCTGTATCCTGGAGAGCATAAAGACTATGCTTGTAAGAACTGTGTTGAAGATGGCTCCTGTTTCAAAGACGGCTTTAAAAATTATAACACAGAGAAACGGTATCGCTGCTCTTTCTGTCCTCAGCGTTTCTTATATCTGGCTACTAAGAAAAGTCATGAGAAAAAGCACCTTGAAAAACATGGTAAATGCTACCCTTGCTGCTACTGCTCCAAGGTTTGTAAGTCCTCAGCTGCCTTAGGAATGCATCAGAAAAAACATTTTATTAAAACAGAAGAAGAAGAACAACAACACTCAGCCGCAGCCGAGGTCCATTGTCAAATCAAACCAAGCAAATCACCAAATGATAAGGAACACAAAATGGACTTAGAGCCCAAGCTGGAAAATGACACAGAAGTAATCAGAAATGGTTGCTTTCAAGAATGTAATAAATCAGATGACAAAAAACTTAAATTACCATGTGAGAATGAAGTGTTACCTTATCACGGAACTCACGTGCAATTACTCCCAAACAGTGGATGGGTGAAATTACCAAATGCTTTAACAGAACAGCATCCCAACAGACACTCAGATATATTATGTGAGCAGACCCAATGCAACATAGAAATGGTCACACAAACACAAGAGGATGCTTATATGCCATCCATTATGTGTAAAGAATATCAGACTTATAATAACTCACAGGGTGCTTGCCATGTAGATAGATGGGGTGAGCAAAAAAGATGGAATGTATGTAGAGATTTTCCAAAGGCAGAGTACAAATTCCCTTGTAAAGAAGAAACGACTTTTCATACAGATTATTACAGCAAATGAGCATATAAGAAAGTGAAAAACGGAATCTTATTCAGACTGAAATTACACTTGGAAAGAAGTGTACAGTAACATTTTAAATTGCAGGGATGCATGATGTATAAGGTCAGGCTCAAGAGTGCTTATCTGTATTTTACAATATAGCAATAGCAAGCAAAAGGACAAAAACCAGAGCTCTTGAAATGTCATGTAAATGTTTAGTAAAGGTATTTTCTTCACGGTTCAAATCAACATTTACTATTTTTTTCATATTAAAAAAGTTGTTTTTTTTATTTTTCTAAATTTTGATTTTGCTTTATTGGAGAACTTGTAATTGTATCCTGCTTTTTAGATGTTTTCTATTACAATCCGTGTGTGAATAACACATACCTTACAAAGGGCATTGTTCACTACTTATGGGTAACAGTGGTTAGTTACAAAGTAATGCATTAAACTGTACTTGTGTCAGTGATGTACTATAATGTTAGTAAAATAATATCAAGTATCTAAGAGTATTTCTGTACAGTAACAAAAGCGTTTACACAGGGGTTAATTTGTTGAAAATAGAAAAACTATAAATAAAATACATTCAGTGCATTATAAATACACAAGCACAATATACAGAATTAAATTCACAGGCGTTAACTATAATATATGATGATCCAGATGAACATGTTCTTCATATTTTTTATAAAAATCTATCACAGCAAATCTCTGTATTCATATATAACACATTAGCCCCTGTAATTTCAAATACATATCACTATAAATTAGACTTTTATTTCCAAGTTTAATTAGAATTAAATCATGCACTTTTAAAGTAGAACCAATGGCCAGCTTCAACTTCTTGCTCAGTAAAACCTTTCAGACCTGACTCCTAGGTTTAAGCGTTAAACAACTTTCCCTAAACTTGAATGAACCTCCTATAACTTGTAATTCCTTGCTTCTCTGAATCAATTGACAGGAGAAAGAATATAACTCAATGTTATCAGACCAGGATGAAAGAATTCATCTTTATGGATTTGAATTCAAACTAGGTAGACATTTTGGGCAGACTGTTCCTCTACAACCAAAAAATACTCTTATCCTACCATGTCATTTTACTTAATGTTACTGGACATATTGATACATTCAGTAGCATAATCCAAAGATGCAGAAATCTGAAGGAGACAACCTAGAATGTGCAAAGCTTTGGCTTCAGTGTTTCCCAGAGTGTAGTAATTATCTTTATAGTTGTATGGAGACACTTTGCTCTCATAAATAATAAGTCACAGTTAGTTTTGATGGAAATTTGTCACTAAAGACTACATCTGCCTTTGTTGCCAGAAGACTTGTTTTCCATATTTACAATATATGTTCCACCATATCTGATCCACCCTATTTACTCTAGTTTAATAATGCACTGTGACGTAAATTTATAGTATCTTTCAGGATGAATGTTTCTGAAAACACATACCATACCAAAAGACACAACATTCTACAATTATAGGACATTTCTAAAATTAAGATTGTCACTCAAATTATATAATACAATTATTGTTTCTTTAAAGTTTCATAAACATCATAAAGTCATTATCAGAAAATCTCACCATCATCTTGTAAATCAAAATCATATTAGCAGAATCTGACTGACTTATTTTAGTAGAAAACTCTGAAATCATGAAGCAGTAGCACTAGCCAATTTGCCACCATACCTAAAATGGATAATATATGTTTCTATATTCTGTTTGTCTGCTAAAAGGTTTATAGGTTAATTATTGATAGGTAGATTACAGATAAGGAAAACAGAAATTTACAGGTAAGGTAGGTATACTCACTAATCATGAAACGATGAGTAGTGATATGCATAAGGAATAGCACACGCAAGTAGGAATTTCATTGTACTCTACACACAAGAACCATATAAAACTGTATGTACCCAAACATTGATATTTCCATGCAAGATAAATATGAAAATATTACACAACCATATTACTATTTATTGAAATTGATGGCAATTCTGGGTCAAATCCGGATCACACTCACTAGATAAATGAAAAAACATGAAGTCGCTTTGTTCAGGTTTCTGAGTTTAGAAATACTAGTGTCAGTGTTTTTGATGACCCATCTCCTATTAATAAAAGATAATATATAAAGATTTTTTCTAAAATTAAGCTGAGAAATTTAATCACTATTCTGTGTCAAAATTGCATTATTAGTTATAATTAACAAACTTAAATAAATTTAAATGTTACGGTTTTATAAAACTAAATCATTAGGTGCAGCAAGTTAGTGCTTCTTCTTTTGTTCTCCTTAAAGTAATTATCAATGAAAACTACCTGTAATGTTCTTTCAATTCCTGCTACTTAAAGTGTCCAACATATCGTAAAAGTACTATAAAGACAAATGCATTTAATTCATGTCTTGTAAAATATTTTGTACATCTAAACTAAACAAACATGGTACACAATGGCGTGAGGCACATTAACAATGAAATTGGATATGGATCAAATGCCCCCTGTGGTGTTATATTCAGAAATAATTTCTTCATCATAAACATTTAAAAGTCCAGTTCAAACAGTCCTTCTTATCAAAAAGATTAGATTCATATCAGTCTGATGGAGATCTGTCACAGATGGCACCTAAAGTGCTTTAATACATTGGCAGCATATGATCTACACTGCATCTTACAGTAAACACTTAAGATCTAGATCAAAGTCTTCATTCTTACATGTCAGCATAGATCTGAATCTGTCTGTCTAGGTTCTGTATAAATATAAAGTTGGTCAGAGCTGTTGCAAGGGAAAAATCTGTAGTGGGTGTCTGAAATTCCAATGGGTATGGTGGTATTTCAGTTGAAATGGAGCCACTGTTACTTTTACTTTAACTGAAGTCCAAAAAAAACAGTAAAGTAAGTTAACAACAAATAATCATTAATAAAATGTACTATTACAAAATTAGATTTTTTAGTTCAAGACTCACCAATGTTCAAGACAACTTAATTTAAATGTAAATGAAAGATAAATGTGCTACATGTGAAATACTTACAACTATGGCAATTAGAAACCTCAATTAACTTATTAAATGAATAATACAGACTTCACATAAAAATTGAATCACCAGTAATGAATGCACTTAGCCCAAGAAGTTATCAAAAAAAAAATTACAGCAAATTATGAAAGCTTCTGTGTTTTTTTCCTGCTTGCAGCGTTTACATAGGGAACATAGAGTCAGTGTGAACTGTCCAGTTCAGCTATACGTTGTGGTAGCATGCCACCTTTACTGTGAATTTTAGCTCATATGGTACAAATTATGCAGGCAAAAGTGTTCAAAAATCCTTACCCCCGAAATTGAGCAAGATGGTACAGTTCATTTGAGATGGCGACATCCCTTTTAGCACCCTCAAGTACCAGGCTTGAGTATGGTGTGAATTTTTTCCTGCTACTGCTTGTAATACTGAAGCATTATACATCAAGGATTTTGCAAAGACACTGGATATTTTTATAACTGTTTCAGGCATGTTTCATGTTGTAAAACTCATCTATTTCTGAAATCAACTCCAAAGTATCATTTTTCATAATGCAAACACAAAATTGCCATCAATTTGAATTGAAAAAACTTTTAAGCATTCTCTGGCTACAAAATGACCATCAAACTACATTAAAAGTGACATAATTATTTAGTTTAATAACAACATTAGTTATCAAAACAAACCATTAAACATTTTCCCTTATGAAATACCGTTTAAATAAGGCTGTTTACATACACTTTGAACTTTCACATTCAAATGAATAGCTTTTCACTCTCTTTTTCAAGTCATGATGCTCATGATAATAAAACAAGAAACATGACCATTACATGTGAGAAGCAGACAGAGGTACTGCACATGAATGTGACATTATGACTCTGAGGATGACTGAGACTGTGACTGTGCTTTGCACATAACCAACATCCAGCCCTAGTACATTCTGTAGGCTACACCCTGGTGGACTTGAGACTATGAAGATGACATCACATTTGAAAATTATCCCAGACTTGGCCTTAGTAACTGCAAACAATTTGCTTCATCATGGTTTGTAAAACAAAAAAGGATGTTAAATGAGTGTTCGTTTACCTGAATTTTCTTAAAATGGCTGTTCATATTTCGGGGGGGAATCCTGTATTCACACAGTTTCCTCTTTGCCAATTCAGTCCATTCCATTCTCATTGTTTTGGTTTACAGTTCTCCTGAGCAGCAAAATACTGTATTAGTTAACGCTGAAGCAGGGAACATGGAAAGCCACAAGGTTTGTTCTGCCTAGATCTGGATAAAGTCATTGGTAAATTTTCCAGATTATGTAACGTGATACAGTCACATTTGATCCAGAACCAAAATAGTATTTTGTTTTCGCACATTGTTCGTTTTTGTGCAAATGTTGACTACCAGTGTCAGTAGTGAAATGTACATAACAACAAAATGCAAAACAAGCAGACTTGCTAAAAGAGCTGATGTGAGTTAGTTTAAGGTTTCTGATCAGGTACCATTTCATTTGGATCTTAACAGAATAAATGTACTTAATGGTTATTTTACCACTACAGTTCAAAAATAAACGCCTGCATCTGACGAAACTTCACAATAAGTAATATGTCAAATCCAGTCCATTTGCTTAGATGTTACAATACATTGCTTTATATTCATAATAAATAATGACATGTGATTATAACTAAGGATGAGTTCAACATTATACATTTATAGGGTCATTACTGTAACATGCTGAGAGTACAGTGAAATTCATACTTGCATGTGATTATCAAAATGCAACAATCACCACACTTTGGTGTCATGATTAGTGAATATAACCATCCTATCTTACCTTGAAACCTCTGTCTTCCTTACCTGAAAAATCTCAAAACATAAATGTCACTAACAGACAAACAGAAGAAGGAAATGTACATTATCCATGCAAGGCATGGTTGCAATGTGGTTAGTGCTACTGTCTCATGACTCCAGAGTTCCAAACTGGAATAAATTGAGAATTACGTCAGCTACCCAAATCACACACTTATTCTGGTATACAGTTTGATGGTGAGATTTTTGGATAATGCCTATATAATTTTTATGGAATTTTAAAGAAAGACTAAAGTTATTACATAAATTGAACGGAAATGTTAATTTTACAAATTTTCTGTATTTGTTAAATATTGTGCCAGAAACATGCATGCTTAAAGACACTTAGTGTTTAGTAATTGATTTACAGAATTACTACTCCATTAGCAGCATCAGTAAAATTTATTGTAAAATTTGTAGAGTTGATGCCATTGTTTGATGAAAATGATGAGGTATGTTCAGTGATTACCTTTAACAAAAAGATAACTGTTTAATAGACAGTAACTTGTACCAAATGACAGGATGTAATTTATATGAATCAGTATGACAAGGGAGGTTTACCCTTAAACATACTGTAGTGAAAATGGACATTACAGTTTTTGAGCACATTGCTAGTGCTTTCCAAAATATACCAACATATACAGCATGCAACTCATTTCAAAAAATTCAACTTATTTTATACTAGCCAAAAAAAATTTAACAACTGAATACATTTTTAGTACAACAAATACACACATAATGTACATACTCAGAGACATCCAAAGAAAACAAACAATAAAACAATAGCTAAATACAAAGTCATGCAAATATAAATTCCTTTTAAGAACTGAGAAATGACTAGGCGACAGTAGCAGACAGAAAAATAAAAACTCCAATTCTTCAAATTTTCACTGCAACTGTAATAAAAAAAAAAACCTGTTGTTGAACATGGTTGTTTGTGAAACGCAACTTTACAATGATGCTGACCTAGGTCAGCTGACCACCCTCCCCATTCTGGGCATTCCAAGAGATCATATGCACATGCTGAAGTCCGCAACTGTATAAATCATAGCAAAATAAGGTTTCCAAGTATTGTGTCAGTATCCATTGAATCTTAAAGTTCCTAATCTCTCGGATGTCACATACCATGAACAGAAACAAAGTAGCAAAGTAGCAGTGGCACCAAGTGCTACGGGAGGATGCCAAGAACAAAAATAGAATACAAGCGGATCTGTAACAAGCATTTACTTTTCAGTATGTGGTGAACAAACAGTTGAAATATAAATAGCTTAATCATTAAATCGGATAAAGATATGCTATTGTCAAATAGTGGGAATTCTGTCAGGATTTACATTTTGGGACCACAAGAAGGCAGATCACTCAACAGTATTGAGCCCTTATAGCTAAAGGCAAGGCCTCCTGCATTAGTTTTATTTATCCTTGAAATTTTTAAAAGACTACCGTCTTATGATGGTAAGGTATATTGTGTGATGTATGCACTAATGTGTTGAATTAAAATCATATGGCCATTAAGCAAATACTATGCATCTAAGTTTTGAATGAATATGTTGAATTTAAAGTAGATACCATCTATAAAATTACAAAAAATCTGAAAACATAACTTATTGTAACCTGTCACTTCATCACAAATTTCTCTAGAAATAATACTTTTTTTTCCTAAACATACAAAAATGAAAAGTATTGGCATACTCTTCCAAAAGTAAAATTTCCTGCTTCTATACGTTGATATACCGTAATTGACTGACAACATCACAAATATTAAATGAAACACTCCACAGCTTTTAGTCAATTAATACCAAATGATGAGGATTCAGTGAATATTAATAGGTTATTTAAACATCCAAGAGATGGATGAGGTTAGTAATCCATGATTGGTAAATTGCTCATTAATGTTAGCAAGAATTGCATTTTCAATCTAACTTAATACTTTTTCCTCAATATTTCCCCAATATTTTTTCTACAAATTACATGCCACATGCCAAATTGGTTCATTGTCTACATACCGTTCCTATATAAACATGCATCTTAATCAATTCTTAATATATCAATTATTATTAATCTAGCCCAAGAGACTTTCCAGTCAGCATTTTACCTCATAAAATAAAGACCTGAAAAACCTGCCATTAAATACTAATAAAAACGTAAATTTTCCTTTTGAAACAAAATATTGTTTTCTCCTGGAATACTGACAAGAGAGGTATTCAACGTACAAATCTTGTTCTGTTAAAGCATATTAAGTTTTAATATGTCTAGCTTAATTTTCATGGCACATTTATTTACTACAAGTGTTAACTCATAGTTTAGTAATAACATACTACATTGTATTAAAAGGTTGCAGTTTGACTGCTTTATGTCAACTTATATTTTATAAATTTTATATTAGAAAGGTACAATATAATTGTATATCAAATTAAATAAATTTCTTTAAAAGAAATAAAAATTAAGCATTACAACCAAATTCTAAGCTGCCTTAATTCTCAGAGAACTTCATCTGTCTCATTATCTTCACTCTTCTCCACAACTGCAAATCAATAAGGGTAGACAAAACAGCAGTCCGGACACCTGGGACTCTCAGTTTTTGCAAACTACAGACTCATAAAGACTGGCACGCTACCAGATGTTTTGGATATTTGGTTCATACCATATTCTACTAAATAAAATGTTTTGATAAAAAAGGCCCGGTTCTTCATGTATGATCTCAAGTGTCAATTTTAAAGGCAACTACTTATAGACTGCCATAACCACTGTCTAACATGCACACACCCACTGGTGAGCAAACAGCAAAATTGGGCAGCAAGTTTGTATGGAAAGCAACAGAAACAATAGTGTTAACTGTAAAGCAATTGGGGCTGTGAGGGCAACAATGCCAAACATTAATCATATCCTTTCATCATTTACTGTGATATAAATATGGTAATAAATAATGCATACTGTTATGGATTAAAAAAAATGGAGTGGACAAGGTGAACTGTCCCACTACTGCTTCAATACCAGTTACAAGTAAATGGAATCATAATTAAAAAGGAACAATATGACAAAAATAAATAAAAAATAACTTTACAAAAACACAGATTTTTTTCACCAGATTCAGCTTGTAAACAAAGATGTACCCCGATGCAGCAGGTAACTCATTTCACCTATCAGGCTTGCTACAGCTGAGAAAATTACCCAAAATATTCACCCTCTTGATGATAATATGTGATGACTTAAAGGTTTCAACAATGCTCAAGTCACAAATTTTAAAGTGTTCAACATTAGGAAATAACCATTAACCTTTGTACATCAAAGGGCTATTCTCCATTACAAACAGATCTTGCCTTATGCAGTCACAAAAAGGCACAAGAGCAATCTCATAAAAAATAAGCTGCTCACCATTAACTAACCATTAACCTATATGTACTCTGGGCTCCTAACAGAAAATTGTCCAGCAGACCACCGTATCCATTTATAATTTGTCCACCCCTGAAAAATGATTTCATTTCATTTAAATGCATTAAAGGATTACCAATATGTAAGTAGGGACCAGTCTATTCAACTTCAAGTCACCTGTGCTTCTTTCAAATCACGCTTAAAACTTTTCCACTCCTGGATGTATGATAAGATGATCTGCTACAGACACTAGAAGAAAAACAAGAAAAATTATGTGTTTAATACACTAAATCCTGATTTATTTATATATTTGTACAGGACACTCACCTTTTTTTCTTGTCTATTTCTTAAAGGTGTCTGAGAGGAACCGTGAGCTCAAGGATAACATTCTATCTCCTAGAAGATCCATGTGGTATAGTGGCTCTGTGGCTCAGAAAAAGGTGGCCATTTTTAATAAATAAATAAGTAATTGGCCGGCTCTGTTACTGTGGGTATGCATGCTCACACAGCTGCGGTTTGTTGGTGGAATAACTGGGGTGAGACACACTTGCATGTGAGGGTGCAGTCCGTCTCAATTGCTTCATTGGCTTCCTGTGGAGTGTGATTAAGGTATTGTACCAACAGAAGAATAATATAAGGAGGAGCCAGCAGGAGAAAAGGGGAGAATCGAGAGAAAATGAAAGGGAGAAATGAAAGGAAGAAGAAAGGAGGTTAAAGAGAAACTGAGAGAAAGGCAGGAGTGAGTGAGAGCTGGTGCAAGATGGGAAGAAGCAGGCAGACAGGGATGGTGCACCAGGAAAGAGCGTGTGGCCAGCTCTTAAGAGGTGGCTGAGGGATCACTCCTGTTGACCAACTGGAGAGCAGGAGCAACCAGTGTGCTCAGGGTGTGCTCTTTCCTGGAGGAGCCAGCGATTGGCAGCGGTGAGAGTACAGTGCACTCTCACTGGCAGGAGGTAGATATCGGCAGTGGTGTGAGCAGAGCAGGGCTGAATGGCTCCCTGTGAAACGCTGTGGGGTTGGTGGCGGGGACACAAGCAGGATTAAAAGGTTTTCTGCTCCTGTTGGTTTGACATCTCTCTGGGCTGCAAGATCCTAATAGGATAAGCCAGAGAAATGTACATTTTGAAAGGGAAGAACCAGGGACTTGATTTTAAAAGACAGTTCCCTGCTTGTGTTTTTAAGCACCACTTTTATAGGATTATTTATTGGATTACTCTTAACTTCCACCAGCACCATGATTTTATGGATTATTTATTTACTGCATTTTTGCACTGCACTTTGTTTTGAACACCGTTTGTTTTGACTGTTTTTAATAAAAGCACTGGAGCACGTTTGCACCTACCCCTTTGCTTTGTGGGTTGTCTCCTCATCTGCTGGCTCATCCCCTGGGTACGTTATCAGCGGTACTGGGTACAAAAGGCTTCTGAATGCTACAGGGGGTGTGGAGGCAGTAAATATGCCATCCTCAGAGGATGCAGTGTCAGATGCATCTGGTGAAAATGGATGCATTCTTGTGGCTGAGATTAAGGAGGTGGTTAAAAAGTTCTGAAGTGCAAATAGTCAAAGGTCTGGATGAGATCATGACACAAATGGTGAAAGTACTAGATATAGGGTGGGGTGTGGTTAACACTGGCTAATAAATGAAAGCAAAACTCTCAAATTTGATGAATAAAACAAAGTAAGGAACGGCTGGCATTGGAATAAATACTGTGGATTTGTTTTCATCATTAAGAGCAGAAGATACACTTTAACAGTATATAGAAGCAAAGACAAAAGGCAAAAAAAAGGTAAGAAAATGAAACATGAATATAAGGCAATAATTCTGTGTCACCAACAAACTAAAGGGAAATGTAGCAAACTAGGCATTTTCAACCAGCCCCCTAAAATAAGTTTTTTTCTCAATCAGAATCATAACATTTATAAAATGTGCTATTTCCAATGCTATGAAAAACTAAAAGTTAGAGATTAATTAAACAAAGTCTATTTTCAGTATATTTGCACATGCACACTAAAGCAACATTAACTTCTGTACTTCTAAAATGTTTATTTTTATACTGTATTGAGGATTTGTTCTATTCTGTGTATTGTATTGTATTGACCCCCTTCTTTTTGACACCCACTGCACGCCCAACCTACCTGGACAGGGGTCTCTCTTTGAACTGCCTTTCCCAAGGTTTCTTCCATTTTTTCCCTACAATTTTTTTTGGGAGTTTTTTCTTGTCTTCTTAGAGAGTCAAGGCTGGGGGGCTTCCAAGAGGCAGGGCCTGTTAAAGCCCATTGTGGCACTTGTTGTGTGATTTTGGGCTATACAAAAAATAAATTGTATTGTACTGTATTAACCACATACAGTAACATTTAATAATTGTGTTAAATAAACTGCCAACTCACCACAATATTTCAATGTCCTAATATCATAAAGAAAAGAATTCTTACCTGTATCTTTCCCAAGACTTGAACAGGTCTGTTGCTTTTGTTCTGTTTTGTTTGTGCTGTATATAACAGCAGGTAGAATATACTTCATCCTTACAAGAGAATTCATGATGTTGCGTTGTGTCAGTCAATCTTCAAGACACTGCTTATCTGAAAGATAATTGAATGTGAAGCAAACACCATATTATAACCTGTAAAAGACCAAGCACACTATGCTAATCAAAAAATTCATGCTCAAGCCAAAACACTCAGCTAGTACTTTCTGCTGTTTTAGTGCTTCTGTGGATACTGGTTTTATTTTACCTGTTAATTTCATGATTTGCACCCACACTGGAAAGAAAATATATATTAGCTACTTTATAATCGATCTAATTTTTAGTTTGTATTACTGTAGTTGGTTCATGTTTGTTATTTTTATACCCCATATTTGTTTTGTGTATAATTTGCTTAAAAAGATTTCTACTTTATTATGACCTATATTTCCGCATAAGTTATTCGACATGTAGACCATTCATGGAAACATTTTAGCATGATGCAAATTAAAAGAACTTTGGTATGCATCATTGTCTACATCAGTGGTTCCCAACCTTTTTATATGCCCCACACCCCTACAAAATGTTCGATTTATGTTTGCACCCCCTGCAAAAGTAATATCACATTTGAAGATGAAGAAGTCAAATTTCTAATTTTTGAACCACATACAGTACTGCTGGAAAAGAAATTGAACTAAAAAAGTAAGCTTTTAACTCAGTGCATAAAATGTAAATATAAATTGAGCAATTTACCTTTATAAATCTCAATAATCTTGTAAATGTGTCCACTGTGAAGCTTAGACACCCAATTAGGAAACTGGGGACTGGAATATTCCTGCGAAGCATCAAGTGCCGCTAGGAAATGACAATAAACAATTGAGGTGATTGGGGGATTGGAGACCCCTGTGAAGCAACAGTCTGGCGCACCACAAAGCAAAAAAAAACACAAGCTCTGTTCCCCAATAACACATGTACTGCAGTTCAAAAACAGATGTGCCACACAGTTAAAATTGCTGCGCTACTGCTAGGACCAGCAGCAGAAGAGATGGACTGGACTGAGTGTAAGCAGCAGGTATATTACATACAATTCAGTCTCCCTTGTTCTTGAAATCAGTGACATTTCAAAATCAATGCTTGCACAGAAATCAATACTAGAATTCACCCTTCTCTATGGATCATTGCAAGGTCCAAATTCCATTCTCTTAAAAAAAAAAAAGGTACTTGCCTTTATAAACACTTCAGCCACAGCAAGGAACCTGTAAGAATGGGCATTTCATCAGCTCATTCACATGTGACAATTGCATGTGCAACGCTTAATTCTTTTCATACCAGATTGGGAAACATATAAATATAGTTACGGTGGAACGTCGGTTCACGACCATAATTTGTTCCAAAACTCTGGTCATAAACCGTTTTGGTCGTGAACCGAAGCAATTTACCCCATAGGATTGTATGTAAATACAATTAATCCGTTCCAGACCATACGAACTGTATGTAAATATATATTTTTTTAAGTTTTTAAGCACAAATATAGTTAATTAAACCATAGAATGCACAGCATAATAGTAAACTAAATATAAAAACATTGAATAACACTGAGAAAACCTTGAACAACAGAGAAAACTAACACTGCAATAGTTCGCGCTATAGCGCTACCAACCGCTGGCTAAAAACACTTTTTTTTTTTTAATGAGTTTTAAGCACAGGGGAAAAAAATGAACATTTGAAAAAATCCGTAATTTAATAAACCACCAAGAAAAGTAACATTGCAACAATGCACGCTATGAACCGATCGCTGTAAACGGAAGTGAAAACAAAATCAAGCCCAGTGCGTTCTTCAACTGCCTTCCTACCTTATGCATCCAGCCCCCTCTCTCTTGCGCTGCCTGTGTGTGTGCACATCTCTCTCTCTCACGCTGCCTGTGTGTGTGTGTGTGTGTGTCGCGCTCTCTTGCTCTCTCTCTCTTACTCGCTGCACAGGAAATGCACAGGGAGAGACTGAACATGTACAAACCGAAAGGGAAACTGGCTTGTTCGTATACCGAGTGAACCGAGGCAAAAGTTTGGCGAACTTTTTGGTCGTAAACCGATCTGTACGTGTACTGAGACGTTCATGAACCAAGGTTCCACTGTATTAAGTTTTTAAAATAACCCATATTAAATTTTTACTACTTGGATAGCATACTGCTTGCTTTGCTTTTAGTTGAAAATAAGACTCTAATCCTTTTATTCTTAGTTGTCTCGCTTCTTACAGGACTCCAGCAATACCACTTTCCATTTTATCATCCAGAATTGTATTTCCCCTCTATAGACTCTTGGAAATCAGACGATGTTTTAATTTCTTGGCAAAACAGGCAGTTTGTTGTAAACAGATTCAAATACAGTTCCATGCAAAAGTTTAGACACCTCTGGCCAATTTATATATTTTGTTGAAACTTCAAGTTAAAAAAAAAAGAAATGCAGCTATGAAAAGGAAACAAACTAAAGCAGTGGCATTTTTTTATAAAAATGTTAACATACAGTTGCCAGGGCCAGGTTAAAATTCCATGTGCTTTTTGACCTTATGCACTCTGGTGACCACACATACAAACTCACAGTTGATTCAAAAGATAAATACTGCCCAAAAAACAATTTAATAAGCTAGTATTAATGGCAAAAATACTTCTACAAGACTGACACTTGGAACATGCATCCATTTTCTTAAATTCAAAAAGAATGTTCAGAAAAAAAGTGAGTTGCTAGTAGAATCGTTGTAATCATTCTTAAACTGTTAACGATTTGTAAATCACAATTTTCCTGATCTTTACAAAATATACAAAATTTGTAAAATGGACATAACTTTACTTTCCTTTGTTTTATTACCGTATTTTTCACACCATAAGACACACTTTTTTTCACCAAAAGAAGGTTGGAAATGTCTGTGCGTCTTATGGAGCGAATATTGCGTCACAGACCATGATGTGTATTACCTGACAAAAGTCGACATCCAGGGGTAGAGGGCGACAAAACTCACTGTTACGTTACAGGCATTCCCTCTGTGCTTGGAGGAATGTTACACTCATTGACTCGGCATCTAATCCTTGCTTGTGCGTGAGTTGCGAAATGTAAACAAATGTAAACAATGGCAAGATGGCATCGACATCTCACGAGGGAGCGAAGCGAGTGCAGAAAATGAATGTTTTGCGCATTATCACTGAGTCGGAC
This sequence comes from Erpetoichthys calabaricus, assembly GCF_900747795.2. NCBI lineage: Eukaryota > Metazoa > Chordata > Cladistia > Polypteriformes > Polypteridae > Erpetoichthys > Erpetoichthys calabaricus. Next base: position 153,330,616 of record NC_041395.2, read on the forward strand.
TTTTGTTGAGAGTGATCAGGAGATCGAACAAGAGAGTGAGGAACTGGCATCAGCTGATCGGGACACCAGCCGATGCCGCCCCAGCTGAGCGCATTCGTGCACCTATGGCAAGGTTCGTGTGGGAGGAATACCTAGACATTGATCCGTGGGAGCCAAACTGGCTACCGGACTTCACAAGACAGTATGGCTTGCTGTTGGACTCGACAGATTACCAGCCGCTGGACTACTTCAGGCTGTTCTTTCCTGAAGCTGCCTTTCAGCTACTGTCAGACGAGACAAACAGGTATGCAGAGCAATTTTTTGAATCGAGGGCTGTGCTTGCACCGCATTCTCGTTTTTCAAACTGGAAACCCACAACAAAATACGAGATGAAGGGCTTTGTGGCATTACAAATATAGATGGGGCTAGACTGGCAATATAACTTCAGGGAGCATTGGTCCAAACGTGTGTGATGATGGGTACGTGCTCCTGCAAAGTGATTGTGAGCAACTGAACTTCATAAACTCTGACACTAGCGATGAGGAGTTCTTGGGGTTTCCATAAAACTAGAAGAGTGCTTGAACCTTAAAGTCTCTCCTTATTTGTTAATGACAGTGATGATGTTTCTTAATACCGCTGTTGAATTTAAATGGTTGAAATATTATTCTGCTATATTTTATTAAACATATTAGTACACCATTTGGTTCAGAATATTTTTTTTCTTGTTTTCCTCCTCTAAACCTAGGTGCGTCTAATGGTCAGGTGCGTCTTATGGAGCAAAAAATATGGTATCTTTAGCTTTTAAACATTTTGTGGAAGCTACTTTGCCCAAAAAGGGAAAATAAGGCCTAGACACATTCCTTGCAATTATATATATCAAGGATGGCGAACTCCAGGCCTGGAGTGCCGCAGTGGCTACAGGCTTTCATTCGAACTCTTTTCCTAATCGGTGACCAGTTTTCACTCCTAAGTAACTTTTTCCCCATCACTTTAATAGCCCTGTTAGAAGAGTTCAGCCCTCTGAATTGATTTCTTTCTTCATTAAATGACAGCCAAGAAGAAATGAGATGTGAAACGAGCTAACAGATGACCAGCTAAACTGGGGCTTCAAACTCCAACCAATTTCACTCCAATCACTTTCTTAATGAGAAACCAATTCTTGCTGTTAATTAAACCCATTATTTAATTCCATGGCTTGTTGCTGCTCTCATTCTGCCACAGCACACATTTCGAAAACTGTTGTTTTTCTGTTATTTCTAAGAGCACTGTCAAAATGTTTTGGTGACCTGAGAGATCAACCTTACCAAGACCATTACCTCTCTTTAATTTCAGATATTGTGTAATGGGCACAGGGGAGTTGGTCATGTGGTGGCTTGTTTTGTGTCTCATTATTGTTTGGCTGCTAATTAAAGAAAAAGAAACAACTATGGGGCCTGAATCAAGTTAATTAAAAGAGGTAATCAGCAGCAAAAACTGGTCACTAATTAAGAAGATGGTAAGAATGAAAACCTGCAGCCACTGCGGCACTCGAGGCCTGGAGTTCGCCACCCCTGATATATACTAAAGCTGGGTAATAAAATGTGAACAAAATACACAATAAATAAAAAGATAACTATAAATACTACAGTGCTCACTTCTTACAGTCCACAATAGAGCAAATCAAAAATAAGACAAAGAGCAATATATTTGGTTATCTGTACAAAAACAAGATAATCTATAAACAAAGTGCAGAACAAGAAATAAAAAAAAAAAAATTTCTGGCATAGTTTATAAAGTGCTCATATTTCTAAACTTTATTTCTTTTTTCCTTTGTCAAGCACTCAAGAAGCCTTGGGTTCTCGGGCTTTATTTTTTTTTTCCTTGGGCCGCAACTCTAGCTGTCAACAAGTTTGTAGATTTCCTGAAAGCAACGCTAAATGTTAGGCTTAAACATAAAATACTTGCCAGGTAATGAAAACAATATTTATTTCATATTTAATAAGCAAATCTTCATTAAAAACACCAAAGCACTTAACAAAGAAAAACTCAAAAGTCTTTTTTACAATTTGTAACAACAAAACCAGCCACACAGCCATGTTTAATAAATAGCTTTGAAAATCCATCTTACTTGAACAACTTCCTAAATAAAATAAACTTTTTATCAATAGACAATATTAGTGAGCTTTCCGATGCTGCCTACAGGAGATGAATTCTTTATAGTCAGGGTTAAAGTCTGAGACGGCACAACGAAGTTGTCATTGCCTGTGCGACATGCCCGAAAACGATGCTTAATTCATCACAAACATATTCCCTAATTTATAAACACTAAATAAGTTAGTAAATGGCTACTATACTTACTGAATGGACTATAGATAAATGATATTTTTTTTTTATTACTTGCACTCATATGTGTCAGAAGTGGGAAACTGTAAAGTATCGTTCATCAACACAGCTGAAGAAATGTATAAGAGAGAGGACTGCTTCCCTTCTAGTTTCTTGGGAGACATTTCACATAGTTTAAAACCAGCACACATGAGCAAACAGGCAACTGTGTGAACGCTTGCATACTGTACGTAAAGGCTTGCGATCTTCCATGATTTGAAGTTGTGTGCACCCTTGACATTTGAGGTTTTGGCTCCATGAGAAGAACTCATGAAGCTATGGGAGGTATTTTCTGCAAAAATGAAAATGAAAAATTATAAAATCTCTCTTTTGCAATTTCATTTTCAAAGTCAGCTTGCAATAATGCTGCAAAAATTAAAATGAAACATACTCAGTTTTTAATGTTTGGAAAACATACAGGATTAAATCACTTAGAAATGTGTACATAGATAACGCCTTTGCATCCTACGAACAATTACACTACGAATTTAACCTTCCATCAACACAATTCTTTCACTACCTCCAAACTTTGCTAAACAAAATCTGCCCAATTCTCCTCACCTCCAACCTACTTCTATTCCGGAAGAAATATTGCTCAGTCCTGAAATTTCTGTAATATAGAAAAACATTTTAAAGTACCTCCCTTTCAGTGGGAAAAGGATCTCTTACTCATCATTTCAGAAAAGTAGTGGAAGCCAGCCATGCACAGAATTCACTCGACCTTCATATATGCAAAGCATACAATAATTCAACTTAAAATCTCGTTTAAAATTGTCCAAAATGTTTCCAGGGCAAGATCCAACCTGCGAACGTTGCAATCAAGTTCCAGCCTCACTAGGTCACATGTTTTGGGCCTGCACCAAATTAACATCATTTTGGACGAAAATCTTTAAATGCCTATCAGGCAGCCTTGGTGTCACAATCCCTCCTAATCCACTAACAGCTGTGTTTGGTGTACTCGCAGGTGGGCTTAAAGTGGAGAAGGACAAACAAACTGTAATTGCCTTTACTACGCTATTGGCACGTAGACTTATCTTGCTCTGGTATAAGAATCCTAACTCACCTTTTTCAAGGCAGTGGGTAACTGATATTATATACTATTTGAAATTTGAAAAAATCTAATTCTCACTTAGAGGAACTGCTCAAAACTTTTTTAAAATCTGGCAGGATCTAATCAATAACATTCTAGAATAAGCATTTAAATTGGGGAAAAGGATTTTCTCCCCCCCCCCTTTTTCCTATTCTTAAAGTTTTACTCTGACTGTTAGCCTATCTCTCTTTCTCACGGATGGGGGATGATTTGAACTAAAGTTTTGCCAAGTTTGACTTGCTTTTAATAAATCCAATAAAATGTTAAAAAAAATTAAAATGAAAATTAAATAACACTATTTGAAATAAAATTTTCAAAGTCTGTGCACAAGAATGATGCAAACATTAAAATAAACATGCAATTTCTCTTCTGCATTTTCATTTTAAGCCTGCATGCAAAAATGTTGTAAAAATTAAAATGAAAATGAAATATCCCCATTTGCAATTTCATTTTCAAAGTATGTGCGCAAGAATACTCCAAAAATTTAAATTAAAATGAAATAGCCCCATTTGCAATGTCATTTTCATTTTAATTTTTGAAGGATTTTTGAGTGCAGATTGCATTTTCATTTTATAATTTTCATTTTTGCACAAAATACCTCTCATAATGAGACATAGTAAATGTTCTGATAAATTCGACAGGGGCACAAATTTACGAGATTATTATGAGCCTTTATCTATAATGCAATGTTAAACAGCCGTTAAACACAATGTGCAAATGAATAACCGATGTAAATTATTTGATACTTGTATTAGATGTCAGTGACATCCAGGTGCTTATGAGGATCACAGGTTGAGAACCTCAGCAGTCATCCTCTGTTGTACAAAACACGGGTTGCCAGAAAATTAGTGGGAACTTAACATTTATTTACTACTTTATTTTTTGTAAGTTTAATTTTTAATTTTTTTTTTTGTTATTCCATTGGCGACTTTCAGAGGTGGGTAGTAACGAGTTACATTTACTCCGTTACATTTACTTGAGTAACTTTTTAAAAAAATTATACTTCTAAGAGTAGTTTTACTGCACCATACCTTTCACTTTTACTTGAGTGCATTTGTGAAGAAGAAACGCTACTCTTACTCCGCTACATTGGGCAACACTTGAATCGTTACTTTTTTTCCATTATATACACTGTATTCCAAACATGCATAGCGGAAGGCCCGCACGGCCGCCGCGTATTCTTTTGCTAAAACTCCCTAAACCGTTTCCCATTCATTCTCTATGGCAGTAGTAAACCACTACCGATGCAATCTATTTTCTACCACTTTTGTTTCAAGGGGTGCTGTTCTGCACTTTTCGCCGCTCTGCCTGACTGCCTGCAGTGTCTGCCCGTGCTGGGGCGTTTTTCTTCTGTTTCTTAAGTAAATTGTTAAGTTTAAAATGTCGATTGTGGTTATTTCTGTTGATTAATTAGTGCTTTCATAGATTATAGCTAATATCAAGTGGTCGCTATTTTTGCCTGTTGTATACAATCTATCTAGCGTCTTTCACATCTATCTCCACTCTCACTGCCCGCTTGCCTGAGTGCAGCGTGTGTCGATTGATATATGATTTACTGTATTTCTTTTTAACATAATTCTCCGAGTTGTAAAATATATACATTATATATAAAATGAAACTACTACATAGCTAATACTGTTATGTATCTGTCTAGTGCCTTCTCTGTCTGCCTATTATATAAGTGCCTTCCCTATCTAACCATTTATCTAGTGCCTTTCACATGTGAATGTACTCTCACTGCCTGCTTGCCTTTCTGCAGCACATGTCATATAGTGCCTTTCACATCTATCTATCTAGCTAGCTATCCATCCATCCCTCTAGCTGTTTTGTTTTTCTCCTGACAGTTTTATATCTTCTATTATACAGTGTCTTCCCAGTTTATCTATCTAGTAACTTCTCTGTCTGTGTATTATTCAGTGATCTGTCTGATAGTGTATGTCTTACAGAACTTAAAAATAAGAACAGTTATAAGGATACTTCTTCATTTTAATTGCAGTCTCAATTTTTAATTTTTTTTAAAAAGAGCATCCTACATCTATTATACAGTGACTGTGTCAACTATCCGCGACTGGCCAGTCAAGGTAAAGTGAGACTTCTTGTACGTGCACAAGCTGCCTTGTTCTAATGTTATTTTCTATCAGCTATGCTATTTGGAAGGCAAGTGAATATGCAGTATTATACTGTCAGTGTACAGTCAGTATATCTTGTCACTGTAAGTAGTTTGCACTGTTCAAACATACATGTTACCTACTGTAGGTACTGGCTTCAAAAGCTTTGTTGTGAAAAACTGAGATTTGGAACTTTGTGTTATTTTTGCATCTTTATTTTGTAAAGATGTTATTTATTTTGGGTGGCACGGTGGCGCAGTGGTAGCGCTGCTGCTTCGCAGTTAGGAGACCCGGGTTCGCTTCCCGGGTCCTCCCTGCGCAGAGTCTGCATGTTCTCTCCGTGTCTGCGTGGGTTTCCTCCGGGTGCTCCGGTTTCCTCCCACAGTCCAAAGACATGCAGGTTAGGTGGATTGACGATTCTAAATTGGCCCTACTGTGTGCTTGGTGTGTGTATCCTGCGGTGGGTTGGCACCCTGCCCAAGACTGGTTCTTGCCTTGCGCCCTGTGTTGGCTGGGATTGGCTCCAGCGGACCCCCGTGACCCTGTATTCAGATTCAGCGGGTTGGAAAATGGATGGATGGTTATTTATTTTTACTAATTTTTTATTTTATTATTTGGAAATAGCAGAATTTGCACATTATTTTATATTTTTGTCCGTCTTATTACAACATTTCTAAAAAATAAATAATTTATTATGATTAAACAGTCACTCAGTACTTGAGTAGTCTTTTCACCAAATACTTATTTACTCTTATTTGAGTAATTTTTTGGATGATTACTTTTTTACTTCTACTTGAGTAATATTATTTTGAACTAACGCTACTCTTACTTGAGTACAATTTTTGGCTACTCTACCCAGCTCTGGAGACTTTACACAAGCACACACATCCAATTGAGGTGTCTTTGAAGAATGAGTCCAGTATTTCATGCATGGGTTTCAGGTGCTGGTGTCAGCTGATGACAGTTTCAGAGCCTAATAAAGTCTTTTGACTCTTCAAACACTGTGTGACACTCAACAACCATGGGCTATTCTAAGCAACTGACTTAAGTTCTTAATGTTAAACTAACTGATGCCTACAAAGTAGGAGAACAATATGAAAAGATACAAAACTGCTTCCAACTAGCAAATTCCACAGTCTGAATGTCTTTAAGAAATACCAGTTAATTGGTGGAGGTCAAGAAGATATGGAAGAATAAAAAACAAACAACCTGACATCTTTTATACTATGCAGGAAGCCAAAGTAAAACTGCCATACCACTACAAGGGACCTGCAGGCATGTTTAGCGGTGGTGCTCTACTGTGCACTGTTACTTACATGGACATGGATTTCATGGAAGAGCCTTCAGAAGGAAACATTACCTGCAATCTTAACACGAAAAACAGCACATTATGCAAAACAGCATCTGCGAAAGACAGAGGAATTTTGGAACTGGGTACTGGGGGCAGATGGAATTTAAATCTTTGGCACGACTATAAAAGCTTTGTTTCAAGAAAAAAAAGGAGTACCATTGGATGAAAAGAAGAACCAGCTGTTAAGTACGGGGTCGGATCTGTTGTGCTTTAGGGTTGTGTGGCAGCTAGTTGCAGAGGCAGGAAGCATTGTGCCAGTAAAGGAGGAAAGCATTCCATTAAATATCAACAACTCCTTGAGAAGAATGTTAGACAGTCAGTCTGGAAAACTAAACGAGAAAAAAAGATGGCTTCTACAACAATATCACAATCCAAAACACACTTCAAAATCTACTATGAGATACCCCAAGAAATGCAAGTTGAAGGTTTTGGAATGGCCCTTACAGTCCCGATATTTAAACAGAACTGAAAATCTATGAGCAGATCTTAAACATGTTGTGTACACAAGACAGACCAAAAATATCTCTCAAATGGAAGCAACCTACAAACAAAAATGGAGAAAAATGTCTAAAATAGTAATTGAAAGACTTGTGGCTGCTGTGGATTGGGGCGACCTGGACACAGACAGGCAGACACATTTACATCCATCACCACACGTTTATTTACACTATACTATATACAATTCCTAAGTGCACAGCCACACAAACCCCAACAGTCTCCCAAAGTCCAGTATTCCTTCTCTTTCTCTTCTTCTCTCACACTCCAGGCCTCTCCTCGCCGCCTCCTCTCCGACCTCGTCAACCTCCTCACCCGACTCCAGCCTTGATTGAAGGGAGGCGGCTCCTTAAATAGGCAGGCGGCTGATGACCACACCCGGCCACCTGCCACACTGCCTATAAAAAACATTTACAAACTTTTCTGAATCCCCCATTTACTCTTACCTTTTTACATTTTTTTAGTTCATCAAAATAGTATGGTGTTGTACTGTGTTAGCCATTACGGATGCAATGAGAAGTCAAGCAAAATGACACCTTTTATTGGCTAAGTGAACCAATTACAATATGCAAGCTTTCAAGGCAATTGAACTTCTCATTAGTTCATCAAATAAATCATAACTGCACATTAACATTATCATACAAGCGTCATTGTTTTAGTTTGTTATATTTACTATTTTTTCCTTCAGATATCAACAAAATTTGGAACTGTACATAACATGATGCAAACTACTTAGGTGGAACTAATATATTATTTTTTACAGCCATGTTTTTTTTGGTGATTTTCATAATTATTATGGTAAACTAAGCATTGATCTCTCTACTCCATCTATTTCAAATGAATACATTTTACAACAATTAAATGAGAGTACAGCTGGTATTATAATCAACAGGCAAAGGAGCAGAGCTAACCCAGCCACAGGGGATGCACAAACCAGTGTTTCTTTGTGCTGGTCCCAAGCCCGCATAAATGGGGTGGGTTACGTCAGGAGGGGCATCCGGTGTAAAATTTTGCCAGATCAAAATGCAGACAACAATACAGATTTCCATACCTGATTGGTCGAGTCCCAGGTTAACAAAAACCGCCACCAGTATTGTTAGCCAATGGGGTGCTGGTGGAAATTGGGCCACTGTTGGCCGAAGAAGGGGGGAGATGTGTCTGGAGAAAAGAGGAGAGGAGGAAGGTAAAGAGAGTGGAACTGAGAGTAGGAACTTTGACATTTGGCAGTATGACTGGTAAGGGGAGAGAGTTAGCCAATATGATGGACAGATGGAAGCTTGATATATTAGAAGGGGAGTAAGGCCAGGTGGATCGGAGTAGTGCTGGGCAGTATACCGGTTCATACCAAAAAACGCTTTTTATTTTTGTTATGATATGGATTTTCCTTATACCGGAACACCGGTTTAAATAGCCTAAACAACATTCGGAACGTGGCGCAGCGGGAAACTGTTTAAGGGGGGACCTTTTTCACTGGTGCACCACAAAATACGCATGGAACAGAGTACATGTGTTAGTGGAGGTATTGAGCGGTGAAAATGGACAGAGAACATTCTGAAACAGAAGCTGTAGCAGATGATGTTGAACATGATGACACAGAAGAACTTTTGACGAAAAAATGTGCCATGTCTGTTGTCTGGAGATACTTTGGTTTTAATAATATAATGGTAATAATTTGGTAATAATAACATAATGTGGACCATTATGTTCAAATCGGTGAATACTGTTTCTATACTACTGGATAATACTGCAAGCCAAGTTGTACTTGTTTTATTTTTTATTTTTACAATACTGTGTAATGTACCTGGTTACTGTGTAATACTGTGACAATGCCAGTCCCCTACAGACTCCCTCTTCCCACATGGGAGTCTGTTGAACTAACACCGTTGATAGTTATGACCAAGATGAGCTGAGAAATCTCATTGAAGCCAGAGGATGGTGGAAAGTGCTCAAGTGCTTTCGTTAAAAACAGTCAAAGTAAAACGAAAAGTGTCCATTGTGCAGTGTTCAGAAAAATACAGCACCCAAATAAATAGCAAGTCCATAAAGCCAGTGAAACGTGGAAATAAAATCCATAATAAATAAATCCGTTAAAATGCAGATCTCTCTCCTAACCCGATTGCAGCACACCATCTTCTGTCTCCACGGCTCACCCTTCACTGGCGTTGGGAGCCTCTGCAGCACAAACTCCTTTCTGCCAGCCCCTGTTTTGGCTGCCGCCACACTGCGCTGCCAGACCGTCCGAGGTCGGCACACCTCCCGTCTTCCTTCGTGCTCACTCAGTCGCTCCTCAGATCCATTGGGAGGTCTTACATTTTGCTCGCCCCACTCTGCATGCTTAATCAGAGGGGTGAACCAGCCCCTAGATCGCCTAAGCCTGCACTCCCTCACGGAGCCCCAGCTCATGCTGCCTTCTCCATCCTGGTTTCTGGATCGTCTCCCATGACTGCCTTTTCCATTCTTTAACCTCCTTGTGTTCTATCTTTTTCACATGCCGCAGTAAGCCGACGAAGCAATTGAGAACGATCGGGTGTGACTCGCCCCAATCACTCCCAGCGGTCGTGCAATCGCGCCCACAGATACAGACACCAACTGGATTTGAAAACGGACCTTTTTTTTTTTTAAGCTACGGACCCACTATACCACAAATAGCATTATAAATGCAAGTTGCAGTTTTATTATTTATGTATATAGCTTAGCTTGAAGCAAAGTCCATATTAATGCATTTGCCTTAATGACAGTTCAGTTGGTAAAGATGTCATCACCAAGTTGCACTTGTTTTATTTCATTTTGGTGAATACTGTGTAATGTACCTGGGCTTTAAGTTTTGAAGTAATAGTATTATTACTGGAAGTTGCACTATTATTTATTTTATTGTTATTATTTATTAGTTTAAATATTATGCAGTTTAATGATGGTAAAGTTGTTTAAAAAGTCACTTTAACGTGTCAGTATACAGAAATTGTTAACATTAACAGAAAGTGTAGTTGGTTTACAAAAAATATTTACCATTTATTCCTTTTCTAAGACATGTTCAGTGCAATACAACTTTTGACAAGCACCTCTGGATATTTTACTAAGTCTAAATGCCTCTTTGGATGGTTGACAATTTGTTGTCAAAATTTTAGTTTAAGTTGTTTGCAAAATTTGTTCAATAAAAATGTTCATATTTTGACAGCAACTGTCATGCAATGTGATTCCTTCTCTTCATTAGTGCCTCCCACCTTGAAAACTATCACTTTATGGGGCCATGCAAACCTGTATTAATACTTGTGTGCAAATTAAAATGTTTTTTTGTACAATGTACAATTCTCATGACAGTGGAATAGGTTATTCTTAGCCAGTCTACTGCAGTAATTGCAGTGGAAAATGTGGTTAACTCATGCATGGGAAAAAATACCATTGAATACCGTGAAACTGGTATAATTTTGAAAAATACCGTGATATAGAATTTTGGTCATACCGCCCAGCACTAGATCGGAGGTGGATTCAAATTGTTCTATCATGGTGTGGATAGAAGGGGAAATGGGGTAGGAGTTATACTGAAGGAAGAGTATGTCAAGAGTGTTTTGGAAGTGAAAAGAGTGTCAGACAGAGTAATGATTATGAAGCTGGAAATTGGAGGTGTGATGATGAATGTTGTTAGTGCATATGCACCGCAAGTTGGGTGTCCAATGGATGCGAAAGAAGATTTCTGGAGTGAGCTGGATGAAGTGATGGACAGTGTACCCAAGGGACAGAAAGTGGTGATTGGAGCAGATTTCAATGGACATAATGATAAAGGGAACAAAGGAGATGATGGGTAGGTATGGTGTCAAGCAGAGGAATGAAGAAGGTCAGATGATAGTGGCTTTTGCAAAAATGATGGGCATGGCTGTGGTGAATATGTATTTTAAGAAGAGGGAGGAACACAGGGTGACATACAAGAGTGGAGGAAGATGCACACAGATAGATTATATCCTACTGAAGGAGATTAAAGACTGCAAAGTGGTGGCAGGGTGGTGGTCTGTAGGATGACATTGGAGATCAAGAAGAGGAGGAGAGTGAAGGCAGAGCCAAGGATCAAATGGTGGAAGTTGAAAAAGGAAGACTGCAAGGTTGAGTTTAGGGAGGAGGTGAGACAGGCACTAGGTGGCAGTGAAGAGTTACCAAACAGCTGGGCACCTACAGCAGAAGCAGTAAAGGTGACAGCAAGAAGGGTGCTTGGTGTGACATCTGGACAGAGGAAGCAGGAAAATGAAACCTGGTGGTGGGATGGGAAAGTACAGGAGAGTATACAGAGGAAGAAGATGGTGAAGAAGAGGTGTGATAGTTAGAAAGATGTAAAAAGTAGACAAAAGTACAAGAAGATAAGGTGCAAGGTGAAAAGAGGAGTGGTGAAGGCTAAATAAAAGGCATGTGATGAGTGGTATGGATACAAAGGAGAGAGAAAAGGACCTGTACCAATTGGCTAGACAGAGGGACCGAGCTGGGAAAGATGTGCAGCAGGTTAGGGTCATAAAGGATAAGGATAGAAATATACAAGCGAGGAGGGTGTGTTGAGAAGATGGAAAGAGTACTGCGAGAGGCTGATGAATGAGAGAGAAAGAGAGAGAGAGAGAGAAGGTTGGATGATGTGGAAATAGTGAATCAGGAAGTGCAATGGATTAGCAAGAAGGAAGTAAGGACAGCTATGAAGAGGATGAAGAATGGAAAGGCCATTTGTCCAGATGACATACCTGTGGAAGCATGGAGGTGTTTAGGAGAGATGGCAGTAAATTTTTAACTAGATTGTTTAATGGAATCCTGGAAAGTGACAGGATGCCCAAGGAATGGAGAAGAAATGTACTGATACCGATTTTTAAGAATAAGGGGCATGTGCAGAGCTGCAGTAACTACAGGGGGATAAAATTGATGAGCCACAGCATTATGGGAAAGAGTAGTGGAAGCTAGGTTAAGAAGGGAATTGATGATTAGTGAGCAGCAGTATGGTTTTATGCCAAGAAACAGCACAACAGATGCAATGTTTGCTCTGAGCATGTTGATGGAGAAGTATAGAGAAGGCCAGAAGGAGTTGCATTGTGATTCTGTGGAACTGGAGAAAGCATATGACAGGGTGCCTTGAGAGGGGCTGTGGTATTGTATGAGCAAGCCGGAAGTGGCAGAGAAGTATGTAAGAGTTGTACAGGATATGTACGAGGGAAGTGTGACAGTGGTGAGGTCTGCGGTAGGAGTGACGGATGCATTCAACATGGAGGTGGGATTACATCAAGGATAGGCTCTAAGCCCTTTCTTATTTGCAATGGTGATGGACAGGTTAACAGATGAGATTAGACAGGAATCCCCCTTGGACTATGATGTTTGCTGATGACATTGTGATGCGTAGTGAGGGTAGGGAGCAGGTTGAGAAGACCCTGGAGAGGTAGAGATATGCTCTAGAGAGGAGAGGAATGAAGGTCAGTAGGAACAAGACAGAGTACATCTGTGTGAATGAGAGGAAGATCAATGGAATGGTGAGGATGCAGGGAGTAAAGCTGGTGAAGGTGGATGAGTTTAAGTACTTGGGATCAACAGTACAGGATAATGGGGATTGTAGAAGAGAGGTGAAAAGAGAGTGCAGGCAGGGTGGAATGGGTGGAGAAATAGGAGGAGTAATTTGTGACAGATGGTTATCAGCAAGAGTGAAAGGGAAGCTCTACAGGACGGTAGTGAGACCAGCTTTGTTATATGGGTTGGAGACGGTGGCACTGACCAGAGAAAAGGAGAAAGAGCTGGAGATGGCAGAGTTAAAGATAGTAAGATTTGCACTGGGTGTGACGAGCATGGATAGGATTAGAAATGAGTACATTAGAGGGTTGGCTCAGGTTGGATGGTTGGGAGACAAAGTCAGAGAGGTGAGATTGCGTTGGTCTGGACATGTGCAGAGGAGAGATGCTGAGTATATTGAGAAAAGGATGTTAAAGATAGAGCTGCCATGCAAGAGGAAAAGAGGAAGGCCTAAGAGAAGATTTATGGATGTGGTGAGAGAGGACATGTAGGTGATGGGTGTGACAGAGCAAGATGCAGAAGACAGGAAGATATCGAAAAAGATGATCCTCTGTGGCAATCCCTAATGGGAGCAACCGAAAGAAGAAGAAGGTGGCAAAGGAACAGAGCTATTATATTTTGATTTTTTACATGAGCAGATGCATATTTAGGCAGGGTTAAAATGTTATTTATCACAGACATATAGGTGAGGAGGACACCTGGACAGATACTATATAGTAAATAATTTGTATCAGCATTTAAAAAAACAATAGTGATAATTTAAATATGTATATTGACTTTAGCAGGGACAACACAGTGGCACATTGATTAGCTGTAAGAATATGGGTTTGACATCTAGATGTCATAACTGTGCATGATCTTTGGGGTACCCCAGCTTCCGGCCAAATCCAAAAGTCACATTTTTGGTTAACCGATGATTCTAGTTCCAGTTTGAACTAGCTCAGTGATGGACCTTAATCTTATCTAGGACTAATTCTTATTTGTGAGTGCTGCTGAAATAGAGTGTGACACTCTGTAACACTATAATAGAGGAAAGTACACTGACTGACCAAAACATTATGACCACTTTGAGGCAAATGATACCAACTATCTTGTACCAATGAGGCAAATCAAGGTCAGGGATATATTCAGTAGTAAGCTGGCATTAGGAATTCGTAGTCGTTGCCTCATTACCAATTAAAAGTATAAAATGACATTAAAAACTCAGAATCAATGTCTCCATGATGGGACAGTTAATTTTGTAAGCTGGAATGTGAAAGGCCTGAATCACGAATTAAAGAGAAAGAAAGTATGCTCTCACCTAACAGGCTTAAACGCTAAAATAGTATTTTTACAGGAGACCCACTTACTAACCAAGGATCAGTTCAGACTACAAAAAGAATGGACAGGCCAAATGTTCCATTCTAGCTTTATAAAGAAAACTAGAGGGGTGGGAATTCTCATACACAGAACAGTTCCATTTGTAGCATCAGATGTAGTATCGGACCCTGAAGGGAGATATGTGATGGTCATGGGCAACTTATATAACAGTAAAATGATTTTGATAAATGTTTATGCACCCAATGTTGATGATAAGGAATTCATGCAAAATCTATTTGCATCCATTCCCAATGTGAACACTCATAAAATTATAATGGCTGGGGACTTTAATTGTGTTCTAAATCCACTCTTAGATAGGACTCCTGTGACGGGGGACGACATCTAATACTGCAAAGACAATTACACAGTTTTTAAATGATCACAACTTATCAGACTCCTGGAGGTTTCTTAACCCAAACTCAAGAACATATTCGTTCTACTCACCAGTGCATTATAGCTACTCAAGAATTGATTATTTTTTTTATAGGAATTCGTAGTCGACATGCTGGATGCAGATGTGAGCAAGTAACTTTGATAAGCGTCAAATCATTATGACCAGATAACTGTATCAGAGCATTTGTGGAACAGCAAGGCATGGTCAGCCATAGTGAGTACCTATCGACAGTGTTCCGAGGATGGAAAATCCACAAACTGTTGAAAGGGCGTTGAGTGGTCAAGACTGATTAAGATAAGAGGTCAGTGGAGGCTATCCCATTTGGTAAGAACCAGCGAAAGTGTAATTATTGCAAACATTGCGACAAGTATAATTTTAATGATGACAACAGGAGTAATGCTTCATGACACACAGTGCATTGAACACTGCTGTGTATGGGGCTGTGTAGCCACAGGCCTGTCAGAGTGCCCATGCGAACAACTGCCTACCATCTAAAGCAGGGGTTCCCAAACTTTTCAGCTCACGACCCCCAAAATAACCGTGCCAGTGACTCGTGACCCCCACTATCCTCGGAAGTGGTTAAAATATACAAATGTTGCGTGCAACAGTGCACATGCGCCAATAGGCCTATCCAAACATGAGCATGACAACACGAAAGTACACAATGGTCTAACAACCATATATTTTTTTTTAATAGTAATTTACTCATTTGTTTAATTTCAACAAAATATCCTATCCAAACAAGAGCATGACAACAAAAAAGAACATAACGCTCTAACAACCATATAACTTTTTAAAAAATTGTTATTTACTCATTCGTTTAATTTCAACAAAACACCTCACCTAATGAGATGGGTGGATTAATTAATTTCTAAAAAGTTTTAAAAAAGTATTTGATTTCTTGGAAATCATCTCGCGACCCCCCCCCCCCCAATGTCTCACGACCCCCCAGAGGGTCGCGACCCCTACTTTGGGAACCACTGATCTAAAGTGCCTACAATGGGCATGCAAGCATTGCAACTGGACCTTGGATTAATGGAGGAAGGTCACTGATGCAATGAATCCCATTTTCCATTGCATTAATGTTGATAGCCAGGTACATGTGCATTGTTTACCTAGGGAAGAGATGGCATCATAATGCAATGTGGAAGATGACAAGCTGGTGGAGGGAGTGTGATGCTTTGGGCAATGTTCTTCTGGGACACCGTAGGGCCAGGCACTCATGTGGAAGCTGCAGACCAAGTATACCCCTTCATGGCAGCAATATTGCCTGATGATTTGGCATCTTTCACCAGGGGAATGCACCCAGCCACACTGAACAAATTGTTCAGGAATGGTTTGAAGAACAGGATGAAGAGTTTAAGGTGTTGTTCTGGCCTTCTAATTTACCAGATCTCAATCCAATGAAGCATCTGTGAGATGTTTTGGAACAACATGTCCGATCTTTGGTGGCTCCACTTCACAACATACAGGGGTTAAGAGGATATACTGCTAATGTTCTTGTGCCTGATACCATAAGATACATTCAGAGGTCTTGTAGAGTGCATGCCTCAGTGGGTCAGGGCTGTTTGGGTGGCACATTGAGAAGCAACAGCATATTAGACAAGTAGTCATAATGTTTTAGCTCATTAGTGAATGGACAGAAAAATCAATACTTTTTAAACCTGTTGTTGTCATCTCAAGGAGATAACAGTGATTAGCTCACATAAAGCATTTTTTTTTTCACTTGGAAAGTAGGAGTTTGAAATCTACCACTGACCCTATAGTTCTGATGTCTGATAGCAAGTGTTAATTTAATGCAAGCCTGATTTTCTTAATGTAATCATTTCCATTCCTTATAAGCATCTATGGTTGAAAAGCAACCCTAGTTTACAGATTAGGTATTCTGTGGAAGTATATTGTCAAATGCTAACCAACGTAAAATAAGGACCAAGCTTTGTTTTTATTTAATTAGTTAATAAGAATGAAACCATGATAAAAAAAATAAAACTTGCAGAGTGACATTTTAAAGCAATTCATATTCAGCATAGATGGGAGATATTCAGGATTGTGGAAACTACAGAGGTATAAAACTGATGTCACACACAATGAAAATCTGGGAAACTATTATAGAAAGAAGGCTTAGTTTGGTTTTATGCTAGAACAACTGATGCAGTTTTTTCATTAAGACAGCTCATAATGTAAATACGCATTGAGAAAAAACAGAAAGGCTTTCATATGATATTTGTTGATTTGGACAAGGCTTATGATAGGGTGCCACTTAAGAGGCTTGAGGTGCATACAAGAAAAAGAAGTATCAGAGAAGTACATGAACATTGTTCAGGATATGAGGACCTTGGTTAGAAGCAATATTGGGGTAAAAGACAAGATTCCAATTAGAGTAGGTCTGCACTAAGGATTTTCTTTAAGCCCTTACCTCTTTGATCTTGTTATAGAAGTGTTGAGTCATGGGATAAAAGACCAGTCTCCCTGAATACATTCTTCTTGCTAATTATGTTGTGATGAGTAGCACCTGAAAAGAGAAAATGTAGGGGTGTCAGAAGAATGGAGATGGACTTTGGAAGATAGAGTATTGAAAATAAGCACGAAGAGGTTAGAATATTTGATGTTTAATTATGATCAAGATTCTGAGGTTAACCTGCAAGGACAGCAATTGAAATTACTGGATAAATTTAAATACCTAGAATCAGTGGTAGCCCAAGATGGAGAATTGGATGCATAGATAACACACAGATTGCAGTGTGGAATAAACAATTCACAGGAAGTATCAGGAGTATTGTGCAATTGAAGAAATCAAGGCAAGGGTTAAAGTTAAGCTTTTTAAGACAGTGGTAAGGCAAGCAACGACATATGGAGTGGAGACACGGGCAGTAAAGGGAATGCAAGAGAAGAAGTTGGATGTGTCAGAAATAAGTATTTTGACATGGATGTGTGGAGTTACAAAGAACACATAAGAAATGAGGCAATCAGAAGTACTACAAAAGTAAGAGAGATATCTAAGAAAGTACAGGAAAGTAGGCTCAACTAGTATGGACATGTGATGAAGAGAGGCAATAAAAATGTGGGAAAAATCAAAGTATAGGGGAACAGAGACTGGGAGAAAATGAGGCAGGGATGGATAGATTGAGTAAAGGAAACGTAGAAGAAGATGGGTCTGACAGGTGCAGGACTGAGTTGTATGGAGGAGGTTAGTCAAACATCTCAACCCCACATAGAAGTGGGAAAAAAATGAAGATAAAAATGTAAATACGGTTAAAAGAAATTAACATTGCAAAATTGATATTGCCAGTAAACAACCTACCTCACTCTGTATGTTCAGAGCAGATTTTCATTAAGTAGGCAAATGTAAAATTGTGGCTCACTTTTAGATATTAAAACTCGATTCTATTTGATTAATGACATTAATGCCTCTTTTTCTATTTGAGCTTACCCTAGTCCTTGGGTTTTACTGACTGTCTTACTTACATGATGAATATTATAAATACTGTAATATGACTTGTGTTGAAATGAGCTTTGCTTCTTTGCTCACTGTGATAAGCTATATATTAAGGGTTTTGTTGTTTATCCCCAGCTATATTTTAATATTTGTTTGTGAGTCAATATCCATGTCAAAATCAGTTAACAATGTCATTTGTATATGAGGAGTCAGAGAAAAAGTTTGGAAAGATATATGCATAGCATAACATCAGGGACTTAATTAACTGATTTGACAGTTGAAGCATGTTTTATTATTTATTAATTTCTTCTTTAAAGTGACAGATAGCACAACATAAAAACAAAGCAGCAGAAGTGAGTTGGTGTTGTCAAGGTTGATGGAAGGGACTGGTGTGACGGTGAGCTCCTAGCAGCACCTGTAACACTGCTGGCTTTTAAGTTCTGAATCTGTTTTCAAGTCAGGAGTAGTTATTCAACATCTAAAAGTGGAAAAATTTATAAAAATCACAATAATCTGATAAACAGTACCAACACTAATCTGATACACAATATCAATATTGGGACAAAACAAGCAAAACATACTGGACAGATATCAGAAAAAAGAAAGGTAGGAATCCAGTTTGATTCTCCCAACATATCTAACCTGAAAAACTATAAAAGTAGATCACATAATAATAGAAGCTGCACGTGGCCAAAAGTTAACATGAGAACAACATTAGTGATGTACTTATCAGCAGAAAAACTGTGAGTCACTCTAAACATAACCTCCTTATTCCATCCTAGCTGACATTCAAGTAGAACTAAATATACAGCCAAAACATTAGCAGTAAGACAACCAAATAAGTGGAACAGTATGCACTAAATGAGTAAGAACATCCTAGCACAGAAATGATATTCGTCTGAACACTCAGCGACAGACCAGTGGGGACTACAAGAGAAAATGTTTTGCCCCTTTTGAGAAGCTGACAAAGGAGGTGAGCTTTTCATGTGCATCTTCTGCTGCCATTACCCCAGTGGTAAGTGTACTTAAACATCTTCTCACTAAAGAAAGCAGGACAGACAAGGGGATTAAGATAATGAAGACTGAAGACCACCATTCTCATCACTGTGAACAACATGGAGATTGAAATATTGTAGTCGGTTGCAACCAAGCTGGATCAAAGGTATAAATACATTCATGTGTAATTACACCTTTCTGTGTGTGTGATTCAAATAAATACTACAATAGGGCTGTCAAATTAGCCAAAATTTAGGGTTCAAATATTCACATTAAAATATATATTCAAATATAAGTTAAAAATCATAGGTGCTATATGTACATTTGTACTTTTGTGCTTTTTTATATTTACACAATTAATATTTTAGTTTTTACTCACAGATTGTTCACACAAATGCACATTTAGCAAGATCTGTCACTTTGCACACACAGAAAATCACATTTTTGGAATGGGGTGTTTTTACAAGTGTCAAATTCATTCGAGTCTTCATGTTCTTTTTTAAGCCAAACTGGAGAAGTGATATTCACTTCATACTTTACAAACACATCATGAAAAAAGTTAAAATATTAATAGTACATGAATAAAACCAAATCTGTATATAGCACATAGAATGTTATGCCTATATGCAAATATATCTGTAAATAAACTTAGTTTTAATATAAATAGTTGAACTTTTAACATTTGGTTAGACTGACTGCTGCAGAAGGGAGAAACTGAGTAGATAAAGGGATCTGTAAAGGAGAAGTCAGTTAGCAGTGCCTTGTGTTTTTAAATTTTTTAAAGGTAAGGTAGTTAAGCTAAGCCTATAAGTTCAGTTATACACAGATGCCTTTTTCAGATTTACACTGCTTTCTTTTTAATGGTGGAATGGTTAAATAATGCTATTTTGTTATGTCAAAATCATAAAAGGTATTTTTTTATGTTGATGTAAACTGTGATTTTACTATATCTTCATCTTTTAAGCTACAATTTGAAAACTTCACAATGTTTTTTAAATGGACGTTTTTCACAGAATTAGCTTGCTGGGAGACTATGTGTTTCATTTGGACAGACTTCCAGACGAGATACAGAAAATGTTATTTTCCTATTTTAACCTAAAAACTGGTAGGTAATACACTCTCGAGTCTATATGTAAGTAGCACTGTGCATTCCATGGTAAACATCCCACAAAACCAGGGGTCCATAAATACAAGACCATAAAAATTAGTTTATATTTGGAAGTAGGTGGCATGGCATGGTTGTGGTTTTGCCTCACAGCTCCAGGACAGTGGGATAAAATTACTGTCAGTGTGTGGAGTCTGTCATCCTCAGCCCATGGGTTTACTTCATCTATCCTAAAAATGTACATTGTCTGGCAGACCGCCCTGAATTTCATTTTGTCTGGCTCCTAGGATAAACATCGGATGCACGTGGGGAAGAAAATAAATGTTTAAATGCAATGGTATGGGCAATCAATCATTCGTTATGAAGGCAGAAATGATGGGTCCACATTAAGAGGACCTATTTAAGGACGCAACATTAGATTCTTAACGGGGATAGAAACTGGCAAAAGGACAACTTCTTTTTCTTTCGGCTGCTCCCGTTAGGGGTTGTCACAGCGGATCATCCAAAACTGTTGTCCGCATATTGATTTGGCAAAATTTTACACCGGATGCCCTTCCTGACGTAACCCTCCCCATTTATCCGGGCTTGGGACCGGCACGAAGAAACACACTGGTTTGTGCATCCCCTGTGGCTGGGTTGGCAAAAGGAAAACAAATGTGTTAAATGCATCCCTGCATACTGGAACATATAAAAATTGCAAGCATCAGGTAGCTCAATATTTACATAATTAAACTTCGATAAGTTACAACCAACGAAAATATAACAGACTTTTAACATGTATTACGAACACAATGCACTGTACAAAACTTTCCATATTTTACATATAAAACTATGAGACTATGCAAATAGTGATGTATTCGGCCACTCGAGCAATATGTGCAAAAAGTTAGTGGTGCAGTTGTTCTACTGAAGTGGACACACATATCATGAGAGAGGCGGACTGACTGAATGATTTGATGCATGGTAAGCGTGCTTTGCAGTTTGCAGGTTTCATTAAAAATTACGGGCACATTTTGGCCACATCTTTTGGTGTAAAAAACACACCGTAGTGTCATTCCTCATCTTAACAAGTCAATAGAAGTAAACGCCATTACAAATATGGACTATTTTGTGTATACTTAAAATAACATTTCCTGGGTTATTTCAACATATGACTTTAATAGTGTATGCTTACCGAAGCGACATGAATACGTAGAAAGGATGCCGTATGCACCAGTAAAAATCATTTTGAAATCCGTTGTTTATAGTAGCTTCCGACTGCGGCCCCGAAAGCAAATTAAAACTTAACTGCCAGTCGCTTCACACCCTCGATTTATTCAACTTTCTGTCGTAATGTTAAACCGCATTTTGAAACAGTCATCGCCGCTACGGTCTCCTTTGGTCTTCAATACATAAACTCAGGGGCGTCACATTTTCAAGTCAAAAACAGCAGTATTCGACACCCAGCTCCCACTTAACCTTCTTTTGTCAAATGTCTGCAGATCGGAAAAGTGGGCAATACTCAAAATATAGGAGGAACCCAACCTGTGTGGGCGGTACGCAATATGCGAATCAGCCGTGAGCAAACTGTGGGCGGAGCCAAAGACCATTCGTCTTTGTCAGTTTGGTACTTAAAGACACCGCCCCGCGCGTGGCCCCTGCATTTTAGAACTTGTTTCGCGCAAATAATGAAGATAACACTTCATTGCAAAATAGTATTTCAAATACAGTCAAGTATCCCGTATTGAAACCGATTATAAACACATCATTTTATACAGCGTCTTTCATAGTTAACACAATCATGGGTTATTGATATTTACTGATTTTGTTAGACGCATTTGCCTATACATTGGCCAAATTTGTCTTTGTTCCGAGTAGATTGCCAAATAACATCCTTCCTTTCAGCGATATGACGTGTGTTAAAAAATGCAAAAGAATTCCGGTCATTCTTTGATATAGTGCACTGTTGAAATGACCGCCCATTATGCTGATATTACACTTGTTACTGTATATATTCCCAGGTTTAATACTAATCATATGGAATTGGAGATGCCATGGGTATTTTCTTACATACTGTAGTTACAAACCCTTTGCATTATAAAACAGGCCTGCACTGAGCAAACAACTTCTACTTTCCGCAGATGTAGGTTGATTTGGTAAGGTAGAATAGACAACATCGCAAAGTACTTCTGGGCTGTGTTTGTTTTTTCAGTTTAGATTTTTTTTTCAATATTTGTTTTAAAAAACCTTCAAAAATTGAAGTAATACTGGAAAATTTTTAACATATTTTCAGAATATCTGCATGTCTGATTATTTGTGATCATGTTTAGTTATCTGCGGTGGGTTGGCACCCTGCCCGGGATTGGTTCCTG
Organism: Erpetoichthys calabaricus; assembly: GCF_900747795.2. NCBI lineage: Eukaryota > Metazoa > Chordata > Cladistia > Polypteriformes > Polypteridae > Erpetoichthys > Erpetoichthys calabaricus. Next base: position 153,353,164 of record NC_041395.2, read on the forward strand.
CCTTGTGCCCTGTGTTGGCTGGGATTGGCTCCAGCAGACCCCCGTGACCCTGTGTTCGGATTCAACGGGTTGGAAAATGGATGGATGGATGTTTAGTTATTCAGGCGTGCCTCAAACCTAGTTTGAATATAAGTGGTCTCATATACATACTGACTCATCTTTAACTACACCCATCATTTTCACAGTGCCTTTTTTATTATATTCATTGTTATTCTTTAGTAATCGCAAGACTAAGGTTTTTTATTAGTTTTTTAATGGCGTTCTTCTCATGACCTACTTTTGAGAAAGCCTGGTATATACTTAGGAATATTACTAAGCTAATGGTATGCATGGTATTATTTATCTATGTGGGGTTTTAATCAAGGTACTCAATTTTTCCTCACACATCCCAAACATACCCTTGCTAGGTTAAGTTATAAATTATCGCCTTTTGAAAGTGAGCTTTGCGAAGGAGTCATCCAGGTTTGGTTCCTATTTTGCGCTGAAAACTTCTCCCTCACGACTGTGAAAATGGATTATGGGGTTTAAGAATGTTATATTAAAGCAGAGTACATTATATCAAGATTCTCTATTTCTTTTTTTAGGATTGGTCATATCTATTCTCTCTTCCACATTACTGTGTTGATTGCTGTCATTATAGTCCGATATTTCTTCTCCTATACACAAGACAATACATGTATGGATTTTAACCTTTTATGAGTAATTTACGTACAAATAAGCTAGTCATTTGTCCGGGGTTCCACAGAAATCCAAAAACACTGCTTTCGGGTTGATCAGACTTTCAAAACTGAACCGATTTAAGTGCGTGGGAGTGCTGCTGTTCTTCCATGAACTGTCGTGCTGTCCATGGACAGTTGCTGCCTTCCACCACAGATTACCTTGGTTTCTCGCGATTCGTTTCTGGTATTAGCATATTCCCACAATTAATTATATCGCTAACTAACACTGAGCATCGGTGCTGTGTTCTGATTCACTTCACCTCAGTAACTGAACCCGGATCCAGTGAACATGATGTATAAAAGACTTAACAAAACGAAGAAATGAATGTAATAAAGTATTACTAAGAACAGATTTTTTGATGCGCATGTGTTCATATTATATAAATGTATGCCAGATATTGCAAGGCCTTTGACAAGACGACAAACCATAGCCGCGTACACTCGCACAGAAATTCATACTGCGCCAGTTCTATAGTCCCCATGTAACACTAGCCTTTGGCATGTGGGAGTACTCGGAGAAACCCCCATCAATTCCAGTAGAAACTACGAAGAAGTAGGATTTGAACCCTGGTCGTTCTTAGTTGTAAGAACTGTTGTCGCATAATATAGTTAGGACTAGGCACGTACGTTGTTTAAAAACGAACAAACGTATAAAGCAGTGAAGACATTGCAATCATATTTCTCACAGACGGTATTGCTCCATTCACAAGGCTTCCGAAGAACAACACCGCCGCTAACGTCACCGGCATCTCGATTGGACTACTAGTGCTTAGTATGGCCACAAATGTTGAGCACCGCCTACACGTTCAGTTCCGCCCACACTCTCCGCCCTGCAGCCTTTCTTTACTTGCTTTTGTTTCTTTTACAAACCACCTCGAGTTTGCAAACTCGCTCACTCACAGGACAGGGGAGCCAGTTGCACTTTTTCTCTTAGCCAATAAGACGGGAGAAGGCGCGGCTTAATTTTCTTACATTCATAAACGGATGTAGCGAGAACTGGTGATGAATGTACTTACAGTAGACCCGAGGCAGGGCGGCGTTGTCTCGCGCACCATGGCGGAAGAAGACGATAAGGGAGTTCGGATTTTACAGAGCCTCCGGGGAAAAATTTGTAAGTCAAAATAATGAAAAAAAGGCACCTCTTAATTGCCGTGCTGCCACGTTTTCACAGCAAATCTCACAACCCGGCCTGGCGGGGCGTGGCGCCGACCTGTTCGTGCTCCTGAACGATGTATGCCGTGTAATATTAACTGACAAGAAGGAAGGGGGGAAGCAAATCAGTGTTTTAACCTAGATTTAAAGAGACAAGGGAGCCCATGGGGCTGTTGACATGAGAGTCTTCGGTTGGTGTTTCAAGCCGATTTTACCATGTTTTTCTGATAGGGATGTGTTTTTCAGTAGCTCAATGTTGTCGAGTCTATATTTTATTTTACTTACCCTGGTTCTAGGAATGTCTTGTAAGAGACATTAATTTGAAACCTATCCTTTAGATGTTTCAGAATGATCTGATAAATGTATGTTTGGATGTGGCACAATCTAGTATCTTTCATTTTACTCATTATTGGGGAAGACTGGAAAAGTCAGTTTTGAATTGCACAAAATGACCTTAATGTAGTAGCGAAACTATAGGCAGGAAGTTGGCAGTATTTGAGTACAAGTAGAAAACCTTTATATCGAACGCATTGGATTAGGTTTCTTTTTACAAAAACTCGATTAAAGCTAGATAAAGATTTGGTCTGTAGCTCGTGCTGTTGCAAACTAGTTCAGTGGATAATGCAGCAGGATGCTGCGGCTTCCTTGTTTAAACCTTTCATCTCAAATTTTTTTTCTTTCTATCTTAGCTTTGGTTTTTAAACGTTAAAAGGCAGTACGTTAAAGACACCACTTCTCTCTATTCACCTCTAGTAAATTACTCGATATAAGGGTTCGTTTAAGCACCATACTTTACCCGGTGTAGCGACTTTCATATTGTACACTTGATTCTCGCAATCCACGGCAGATCACACTGTATCATTAGATTGCTTTTAGCACATGGAATGACAGATAAACCGAGCAGAAACCACAGCAGTTTACGGGAGTTGGCCCTTCTGTAGGTGGACTTTAATAATGATCACTGCTAGAAAGTGCTTTACAAAGCAAATATAATGTGTCAGACAATGTAGCAATCATAAACCACTGTACATCGCATTGGAGAGATGATAAAAGTTATATAAGAATTATGTAAGATTTCACTTTTGAATCTAACAAAGAAGAGACATGTCAGCTAGTTGATTTTTAAATGCTCAGAAGTCCTGAATATTTAGCCTATTGCTTTTGGGAGGTCTCCTTTGTTAATGTTTTAATGGATAAGAAGCTCAGATAGATATTTAGGTCTGGAAAATGTCCTGGGTTTGTAAGTGAATAGTAGACATTTGAGGATGATTCATACATTAATAGGAAGTTACCTTGTCAAGCTTGTTGAGGGAATGAATATGTGCCAGGTGCCTAGAATGAGGGATCCAGATAACATACTAAAAACTGGTTTGTCTTTTAAACATCTTTTGAGCTTATAATAGCCTTAATGTAGTTTGAGAAGCTGTAACGTCATTATCTGATTTGTGATAGAAAAATATATAAATCAGTTATGCACCTTAATGTAATGAAGTAACATTTAATTTTCTCCGGAATCTGCATTCCTCCATGAATGTTCGGTACTTGTATCCAGTGGTACAGTGTTGCCTCCTAGATATTGTCTAGGGCCCTCTTTGTGTGAAAGAGTGCACATTCTCTCACTCTCTTTTTGTGGGCTTTCTATAGCTGCTTCAATTTCAAAGCTGTATAGGTTTGGCTTATTAGCAACTCAAAATTTTCATTTTTGGGTTTTCCCAGTGATAGTCTGATGCACTCTTGGTTCCTGCCTTATGTCTGACACTGTCAATTCCTGCAAATGTCTGGTTAAAAAGAGGTGGTTTTATAAAGCATTTTCTAGTATTAGAACAGAATATGCATTTTGTCTGTTAGAAACCATGTAAATAGAATTAAAGTTTTGCAAATAAGATGCTAAAAAATATTCATGTTAAGCAATCAAGTACTGTATGTTTTTACAGTATTTTCACATTTCATTATGTTGTTATGATAGTCTTTATAAAAAGCAAATAGATTAAAATATATTGACAGCTTTGCTCAGAATTATATATATATTATAATGTGAGGTACATAATTTTATAGAAAAGTATGTGACAGAGGATAAAGGGAGATGATGTATGAGCTAACTTCTTTTGAATGTTAGTTATGGGTAGAAAAATACCTTGAGGAGTACAGCAGCAAATGATCAAAGCATTTGATTAGCCTGTTGAAAAATGTTCCTGTACACAATTAATAAGAAAGCTAAAAGTCACATCATATGACAGCCTAAGAATGATGGGGATCATTCATCACAGGGCAGTTTTTCCACTAAACTTAAAATATTTGTAGATTTAATGGAATCTGGAGAGAATGGATGTAATATATCATTGGAAATTTGGCTCTGAAATTAATTAATTTGCTTTTTAAATATTTTTAAGTTTATCAGGGCTATGAAATAGTATTTGTGACGGTAATCATATCTACAATTCCAGGGTAGTCTTTTTTTATGGCACAAATACAGCATAGGTGCAAATGTACATTTATTTATTTTTTTATTTTTGTTGCGTGGAACTTACTCTGTAAATTATTCATGTAATTTTTTTGAAATACATTTGAAGATATTTTGGGTTAATGTGTCTTGAAGGCTATAGAAAAAGAATTTTTGTTCTGATTGTAATATTTTATCTAATGATAAGACTTTTATTAAATAACCCATATTGTAATTCTACACAATGCATACTTGCTGGCATATTTTCCATAAAAATACCTTTTAAGTAATTGTATTTATTGCAATGACAATTAGCTGATAAAGTGAGTTAGCTGCTTGTGCTTTGTTTATGTATACCTGTATATTAGGAAACATATTAAAACAGTGTTAAATAGTTTATTTAGTGGTTTAGATAATTTGCTTTCACCAAATTAACAGTAAACTGGTGCATATTCAAGATAACATATTTCTGATGATCTTTCTGAATAATTTGAGTATCAGTAAATGTTTTAGGTTAAGCCTTTATGTACAGAAAAGAGAATACACAAGTAAACATGCATTTTATAAAATTATTGACCTGCTAGATTACAAAAAAATAAAGTTTGTTTCTGAATATATTTTAAATAGCCTTGTGTTGGTACTTGTTTTAACCAGATTTGTGAAGGTTTTTTTTTTTTAAAGCAGGGAATGTTGACCTAAATAATAAAAAAGCTTCTTGCTGACAGATGTGAACATTGCACTTCACTTTACTCAGTTATTGTTTTTAATTTCTATTAATTATTTGTTTACCATGTTTTATAATTTATAGTGTGCTGTAATGGCTTAGGCATTGAACTATAAACAACATCTTCACTGGTTCAATTACTACCTCTTACTCACTGTGCAACTATAAGCAAGTCACTGCCCAGTGATCTAATAACGAAACCTATATGTATGCTATGGCAGTGCTCAAGTCTTGGCAGTGAAACTTTTATGTGTTCTCTTTTTTTATTAATTTATTTGTATGAAGTGCTACCAGACTATGAACTGCTCATAGCAGTTTTGTCTGTAACAATGTGTAATTTTTTCCTGAAATGTGTACTGTAAATAGTGATTTCTGTTATCAAAGTTTGGGAATTGTATGTGCTTCTGAAAGGTGTTGCATAAAATATAATAATCTTGTAAATTTTACGCAGTGAAATGTATGTGTAATTAATTTTACAGATTTTTTTTATAATAAAATCTTTAATCAAATTTTACATTTTTCAACCAGAGACATTGCTGTTTTATGACCAAAATATCTACCATCCAATCATTTGCTCAACCTGCTCAATCCAGTTTTTCAGTTTTGGGGAGAGAGATCTATTAAGGGCCCCACCTTGCATGAAATATAAATGCTTGTTATTATTTACCTGTTAATATAAATATGCATTTTTAGTTACAGGTCATTTAAGGATGAAAATGTTTCATTCTTGCAATGTTACATTTTGACCTGTAGTTCACATGAGTTAATTTCTGTTTCTGTGTTCTGCTGTATTTTGATTTGTTGTGTTGCATTATACCATATATTTTTCTACAGTATACACGTTACATTTACCAGAGTAAATGAAATGATACTCTCTAATACGTGTAAATATATAAACACTTTGTCACATTTGTTATATTCTGTATTGGAATCAACATATTAACAGGATATTGGCTAGAGCTTTAGAATGTTTCTTTTGTTCCAGAAAAACCTGACTTACACTGAACCCAAACTCATCTATATTTTTCTTTCGAAGCAAGAAGATAGAACGAAAACGAATTTTCAGTATTACAGATAACATTCTAAGAGTTAAACAGATGTATATAAATGCAACACTCAATTATAAGTATATTTTATTTGTTATGTTTCAGAATGCCCCCACAACTCTGGTCAAGATTAAGTGGGTCAAAAAATGACATGACATGTTTCAGATTGGAATAAATAAATAAATAAAATTAGCCCTATTCTATTGCTTTTTTTCTAGTTCTATAATGCAGCTTGTAATGCTAGGTGGTTTAAATTCTTGCAACATTTATGATGGTTAATTGCAGTATATCTGCAAATAAAAAGATCTGGTAGCACAAATGCAGAAAGGTTCAGATTTTTTGAGTTGGCTACACTGTATATGTTAATGTGTTTTATTTTAAAGATCTAAAGTAAGGTCACTGCTAGCAACAATTAAATATTTGTTGTAAAGTTTTAAGGACCTAGCCTGTATTAAAATACTATATACTAGGACCTGGTGCATTAAAGTTTGTTTCTTGCAGAAGACAACATGTTTTAACCATATTCTGTTAGTAATAATATATAATGCTCAAGGCCCATGCATATAATTGCTGAGCTAAGACTTTAGCCATGTTTGAATGTACTGCAGATAATCACAGCTCCAAAGACTCATTTTTGATGCTTGTCTTAAACTTTACATGGAGTTACCATGTTCTGCCCAAGCCTATGTGTTTTTTCTGAATACTGTCTTTTCCTCCTGTATCCAAAGGACATGTGGGGTAGGTTGATTGGTGATTCGGGCCTGTATGAGTGAGTGTGGATAGGATAGACCAATGTTAGTATGTGCAGCAATGGACTAGTGTCCATTCCAGAATTAGCATCTGCCTCATAAGTGAATATGGCACAGTAGGTTCCAATTCTCTGTAAGCCTGTTTTGGAATAGACTACTTTGGCATATGAATGAATGGTTTTGTTTGCTTTAATAATGTACTTTAGGTTTGTAACTTTACATAACTTGGTGGAATACAGAAGATATTATACATTAAAATAAGCAGGTGTAATCAATTTACATATTCACTAATAGATATGTTTTGTAAATAGTAATTTATTTTATCTGATGAGGCCACTGACTATTCTTAAGTGTAGCACTAATTGTGGCATTGCCTTTAACCTTGTGACAACACCATAAACACTGCGGTAGTTTTCCAATCTGGAAAAGCTTAGTAGTGGAACATCAAACTCCAATCTCTGAAGTATTCTGAGTGACCTGAATAAGAACGGTACTTGGAGTTTATAATTTAAAAAGACAACACATAGGCACATACACACACAAATTACTGGTTTGAGCAGTAATAGCTTTAATATTAGCTATTATTATTATTAGCTGGACAACAAACATTTTGCTTCCTGAGCACTTTTGTGTGAATTTTCTGTATTTTGGCTTGCTGATCATAAAAGTCACCTTTACATTTTCCTGTCACATACCTTTTTATTGCCATTGCCAGTTTTTGTTCTTTCGTCTCATATTCTAAGTTTTCATATGCTTTACAACATCCACAACTAGAATATCTGTGGTGATCTAAGGAAGTAGCACAACTACTAGTAATGCAGCTCAAATATACCAAGTTTTGCTGGTTCATTTCTGAATGGGACGGTGGGCTTAAGACTCTCACTACATTAAAGAGATCTGGCCGCTGCATAAGCATTTGATTCCATGTCAGAAGAGTATGGCTCCTAAACCACGTCAACCCAACAAAAGATATTTTTTTGCCTCTTCTTAATATAAAATCTGGACTGATGAAAAATGTTGTGAAAGCGAAGAACAAGGAAAGTGAAGGATTTCAATATCAGAGACATGTTTACCATAAATAACTGCTGTCAAGTAGGAAAGCATTTTTGTTAGTCCCTAAAGCCCAATACATACTCAATTTCAAGCGGTTTGAAGATCTACTAGTGGTGCCAGAGAAAATAGATGTTTTTGAGAATATTTTTGGCAACTGCTAAGCACCAAACTACATCCAGCTGGTTGACAACATGCTGCAAGGATACAAAACCATGAAGTGCAACATGTCGCTAAAGATGTAATTTCTGCCTTCATACTTGGACTTCTTCTCCACTAATCTTGGTGCAGTCACTGATAGATATGCTTAATGGTTTCATCCGGACATTGCAATGATAGAAATGCAGTATTGGGGCAAGTGGAATCTGTCAGTGCTGGCCGACTACTGTTGGAAACTGAAATGAGAAGTATCATATGCTACAAATGAAAATTACCAGCAGTATTCTTTTTAGCTCCATTGAAATAATGCAATGTGTCAGCATCATTAACCAGTTAAACACGCTAAATTTGCCAAAAGTTAATTTCATGTTTTAGTAATTCCTATGTTATACAGTCAATCTGAAATTTAATGTCTGTAATCTGCTTTAAGCTTTCTATAATAATAACCAAAAATTTTCAGGGGAAAAAAAATGTTTTCCTAATATATTCAAAGTTGTTTGTTATCTGAAGGCCACATATAAGACCTTATTTATCATTGTGATGTTTTAGTTATAAACTATTAATAGGTTGACTCCTTATTGCCTGATTCCTTGTGGGTTTTAGCCTGATTGTCTTATAGTTACATGCTTATATACTGTACAATTATATTAAAATCCTCTGACTTGGGGAAAAATATTAAAATTCAACACAAACTGTCTGTGTATAGTTCGGATTCCATTACAGTGCTCCTGAGTTGAGAGGTAGCTGTAATAACCTTGGAGCCACCCAAGTCTTTGTACCTTTGACCTCTCTCCGTAAATTTGCCCCTGTCTGGTGTCTGTGGCCTACATTTTCTTCTTAATCTAAGAGTGATTTTTTCAGTTACACAAGGTATTATTTCCTGCCAAATGAAGCTGTGAATACTGCAGCTCCTGAAGTCTTTATTCTCAGAAGATTGCTTTCTTTTAGGCAATGATACTGGCCAACAACTCTTGTAAAATAAATATAGTTTTAGATAAAGGCTGTTTTTGTGAAAACATAAAGCAGTGTATTTTATGTTTACCGTAATTAAAAATGGATAAGTGGCTTTAACTGACTTTGTAGACAAAATGTACCTTTTCTGTCAGTCTAATCATATTTTTCAGAGGAATTGAACAGGGGTACACAGATACCATTTTGCAAAAGGTAATACCAATCCCAAAGTACTTTGTTAGCAGAATAGGATATAATAGAGTACTGAAATAATTTCAATGAAAAGATAGTTTGATGGTAAGTTTCTAACAACAGAAATATGTAAAGGAGATAATACATTTCTTTTAAGACCGAGTGAACAAAATGTGTTTTTTTAATTACCGTAGAATTGTTATTAAATTGCATTAGAACATTATCAAAATTACTAGCTTCACCTGAGAAATGTTGTAAGACAATGGGCATCAGTTATTGTGCCCTCAGTTAATTGGGTGTATCATATGTACTTTGTTAACTAACTGAAGGCTTTTCTGTATACAGTATTTTCATTTTTTTAAACTAAAGCCTGATATTATTGGCAGGCATTGTTGTGCAGTGGTTAATGCTTTTGTCCTGTGACTTCATAACCTGAGATTGTGAGTTCTATTCCTGCTACTGACAATTATCTCAAATGTTGTAAAAGTGTCAACCAAATAATAAGTAATGATGATAATAATAATTAATATTAGTTCACTGGATTTGCTTACTCTTGAACATACTTTACACAGTTGTTCATGAGTAAAACATTCCTGACTTAGAACAAATCTTGCTTTTTTCCTGTTTTTCCTAGTAACTTGGCTTTTGATAATGGTTATTGCAATATTCAGTTTAACAGCAATGTGTATCCTTTTGAATTGAAATATGTATTCAGTAGAAATAATGTGAAATTGGAGTGGTCTTTAAGAAAAGGGACTGGAGGGTTCATTCCATCTTTAAGGGGGATCACACTTCTCAGCCTTCTTGGGAAGGCCTATGCCTAGGTTCTAGAAATGAGGATGTGGCTGTTGGTCAGTCCTCAAATTTAGGAGGAACAATGCAGACTTCATCTTGTAAGCAAAATACTGGACCAGCTTTTATCCTCATAAGGATTATGGAGGGTTAACGGGAGTATGACAAACTAGTCTCTTTGTGTTTTGTAGACTTGGAAAAGGCATATGGTCACATCCTTTGAGATGTGCTTGTTTGGTGCTTTGGGAGCATGGGGTACTGTGCCAGCTTTTACAGGCCATTCACTCCCTGTACAACCAGAGCGAAGGCTTAGTTTGCATTGCCCGCAGTAAGTTGGACTCATTCCCACTAGATGTGGAGCTCTGCCAGGGCTGCCCTTTGTCGTCGCTTCTGTTCATAAATTTTTTTATAAACTGAATTTCTCGTCACAGCGAAGGAGTAGAGGGTGTCCGATTTGGTGGCTTTAGGATAACATCTATGCTTTTTACGGATGATCTGGTCCTGCTAGCTTCATCAGGCTGTGACCTTAGACACTCACTGACATGGCTATGTGTGAGGCGGCTGGGATGAGGATCAGCATCTCCAAGTCAGAGGTCATGGTTCTTTGCCAGAAAAGGGTGGAGTACCCTCTCTGGGTTGGGGATGAGGTGCTGCAGAGAAGTTCAAGTATTGGGATCTTCTTAACAAGTTATAGATGGGAATGGGAGATCCACCGGTGGATCAGAGTAGTATCCACGGTCTTGCAGATGTTGTACCAGTCATTTGTGGTAAAGTCTCAATTTACAGGTCGATCTGTTTTCCTGCCCTATCATATGGTCACAAACTGGTTGTAGTGACAGAACTAGATTGTAGATGTGATTGCAGATGCAAGCTACTGAATGTTTTTTCACCGGATGTCTGGGCTCAGCCTTAGATTTGTGAGAAGCCCAGACATTTGAGAGGAACTCTAAGTATAGATGCTGCTCCTTCACATTGTAAGAACCCAGTTGAGGTAGTTCTAACAACTGAATAGGATGTCTCCTGTTTGTTTCCCTTGTGAGGAAGACCCAGGACATGCTGTGGAGATTGTCTCTGGATTGTCCTGGAAATGCCTCAGTATCCCCATAGAAGAGCATCTTTGCTTAGACTGATGCCCCTACAATAAGGGGTAGAAATGGATGGATGGATTTTCATTTTATTACACCATTCCCTAAAGTACAGTGTTTCTTTTCATGTTTTCCACCGGTTGTATGTAGTCCCCCTTTAAATGTCAACAGATATGAATGTATATGCAAAGCTGTGCCTGAAGTAAATAAACTTATGTGCCAGTTACCCTATGTGTTACACTGCTGCAGAGTACTTCCCCATTAGAAATTCAAGCACCACGACCTGTGACAAATATTTTGACTGAAATTTGCTGACATAAAAGAAAATTAGCCTCCCTATGTTTTTTTTTAGTTTCTTCATAATTTTTGTGTTTGTTGATATTTATTAATATTATACTAATGTACATGCTCTATGCTGTGCTTAGTGGTGGCTTTATGCAAACAGGGCACAGCATCTGCCATCAACAAGCACGTGAATAGCAGCATTAGCCAATAGGGGTAGAAGGACGGATGAAAAAGTGGCAGTATCCAATCAGGAAAAAGAGAAATGATCATGCTTGGTCAGCGGTTAGCCAAGTGCGCTACAACCACCTTAAACCACATTATTAAGTTGAGATGTACAGTATTAAAAAAAAAAAAAAAAAAAAAAGTACATTGCTCAAAATATTGAGCCAAAACTTAACTTCTATAAATATTATATTTGCCCTACACTGAATCAATATCCTCTTAAAAAGTATGTGTTGGAAAAAAATTAATTTTAATTCTTGACACCATTTAAAATGACTGAAATATAGGAAATAACGTAGCTTATACTAAACAATATGAAAATTTACAGTAAGCACATATAGCATCCTGTCAGAGTTTGGTTGTGTGCCAATCAAGCCCTGCCTACCTGTGATCTTGTGTATTAGAACTATTTCAGCTCCATCAGTGACCAATCCAGGAAAAAATACCATCAATAAGAATATTAATATCTGTATCCATTCATATATTTTGTTTTTTTTCTGTTTAATATTTTTTTTCTATTTATTTTTGTTATTTTTCTACATTTAGAACAGAGTTTCTTAAACTATGGGTTCCCAATTTTGGGTCCCTTAGGCTTGCAACGTATATCATGGTTGGCCGTCACCTGTTGGTCGATGTAAGGTCTGCTATATCAATCTGCGCTGATTTTTCCGAAGGGGGATGAGATCTGACGATCGTCATGGAATGGGTTTTGAAGACATTAATAAGGGAAAGAAGGGGTTCTGAGAAAAAAAGTTTAAGAAACCCTGATTTAGAACAGTGCTGTGGATTAATTAAAAATGTATATGTCACACAGAGGCTAATTATAGCTACTCTGCTGGTACAATATGTCACACTGTTCGCTGTTTTACTCATTTGGCTTTTATTTTTTTACATTGCATTACCCTGGTAAATTGCATTTCATTTAATTCATTTATAAACCTGGGCACTGGTGTGTGACAGCTGCATTTAATCTCTCCTCAGCCTATTTTATATTTTCCTTGTGTTTTTTTTTTTTTTTAAATAGCATTCTTTCTTTACAGTGAGATCACATTAAAGCAGTGTTTTTGTCAATTAGTTTCCACTTTTAATAGATGAATGAATAGATTATAAGAATAACTGTATAAAATATGTGATGATATTATTTAGGAATAAATCTACAACCAATGTTAAATGTGATACTAATTTTCTATGCAGCATACTAAATTAAAAATTGAAAGAATTGAAAACATTGCAATGTATATAAGCAGTAGACCTTAGCTACTCATAGAATACATTCCTCTTCAGTTTCAGTAAAAATTCAGTTAAAAGTTGTACATTGTGCTTACATAACACATTTGCAACATAAAATATATCCATGACAAGATACAAATTGTACATGCTGCCAAAGTATGCACTCCTCATAGGTCACCTGCTTTTTGCTCGGATAATTTCAGTTTAATATTTTTTCATACTGATAGTCTCAGACTTAAATTCACTGGAGTCCCAGAACAGCAATATATGCACTAACACCAGATAAGATAACATTACACAAGCAAAAATCTATTGTGGTATCCTATGCTACATTGCTTGCGTAAACACTTATCTTGCTTAATTGAAAGAGTCTTAATCCACCTCTTATAGCCCAATGGACAAGAGATGCTTTATATAATCTTAAAACATGAAAAAATGAAATTCTTTGTGTGAGGAATTTGGCAAGAATTAATGAAGACCATTGTAAAATAACTTGCAGGTTTTTTTTTGTTTTTTTTTTTGCTTGACCATTGCTTCTGTTTTAATATATATGAGGAACCACAATTAGCTTTTTTGTGTAACTTGTTGATGTGGGTACAGTAAGGATGTTTTGTGTGTGTGTGTGTGTGTGTGTGTGTGTGTGTGTGGTTTTTTTGAATATGTGGATTTTTTTTACAATGATTATACTGCTGTTTTGTTCATACAACTGTATAGTTGACTAAAGTATGTTCTATTGTTTGTATTTTGTTTTCTTAATTAAAAATTTAAAACTTAAAAAAAATGCAGGCAACTGTAATATGTTGTATGGTTATGGAGTTATTTTTTAATTTTGTATTATCATATGTGAAGATAAATAGGATTGCAAGTATTATTCTAAACAAGTTGTTCCTATTTTTGTTTTCCTAGCGTAGCTTATCTTTGGCATGTGATTTGACAGAGTTAGTCTGTCTTTCATGTTTGGTGAAGGGAGTGCATATAATCGAGGAAATTTCATTTTAAAAAAAGAGGGATTTCTTTGATGCTTTGTGGTAATGCTTGTAGTAAAGTTACTATAAAATACATAATTAAATGCCTTTTCTGACTGAGTAAAGAGACTAATGTTTCATGCAAATCCTATTGCGTTTCAAGTAAGGTGCTACAAAACAGTTTTTGTTTCCTTGTTTTTGTTTTGTTTGTTTTTATTTGACAGTTGCAGTCCTTTTTCTGACACTTCCTTCATTATGATTTTGGTTCCGTCTATTGTAACTTCATTTGATTTCCTAATTTACCAGGGGATTCTGAGATCTTCCTCTGTATTTGAAAGAAAATTTGTGTGTGAGTTTTTATTGGTCTGACCCATTCTTTGATTTCAGGCAATTCAATCTAGCACCTATTTACTCAATTTCTGCAACTCAAACACCATTGATCTAACAAGAATACATGAATTAAATTTCTTTCTTCTTCCTTTGTAGTTTTTTTTTCCTTTTATTTTTGTCCAACTGGATTGTGAGAGCAAATCATTTATTTATACCTTGTTTTGTGGTCTACTGTTTTTAATACTGTTATAATTGAAAATATTAGGCTAAATAGGGTGTTAACACAGAACATCCCACATCCTATTCTTTAACCTCACCAGTACAGAAGATGAACATAAACCCAATATAAACTATTTTTTACCTTTGTCCACCTGTGCCCGTGTCAGTAACCCACAACCTTTCCTTATGCACTCAGACATTTTGATATGCTAATAGGAGCATAAAAAGTACATTACAAAAGAAATGAATGAAGCACTAATACATAGAAAACAGTGTTATATAATAAGGCAGCTAATCTTCATGGTGACTCTCCCCAGCATTGATCACCTTATTTTAAGTTTTGTTTTTAAAAGGTTGAACAGGTCTGGAAATGGGAGCTGTTAGATCTGTTTATTAACTAGCTGCAGGCTTGGCCGAGATGTGTTTAGCCATGATTAAACCAAACAGCACATTATGATTTTAGTTTATAAGAGCATAAGCAAATTGTGTAGTCAGTTGCAAGTGAGACTTAAAAAAGGAGAATAAGATTTGTAAATTTCATTTTAGTTATACTGTAGAAAATAAATCAGTGGATGATTTTACTATGCAATACAACTGATTGCACCGTACAATCATATAGAATCAATTAAATTAATTTATTATGTACACATATAAATGTAGAGTAAAACAGACAAGAAAATGAATGAAGTAAGCAATTTAACCTCCTTGGTATTATCCCCAAGTGTGTCTGAGGCTCGTAATTCAATGCGATTATGGTTAAACCCAAGTGACATGTAATGATGTATAACTTTCATGACAGTATTCTTCTGTAATGTAGTTGATGAAGTAACATCATGCTGCCAATAAAAGAATATTTTTAGGCTTTTTGTAACTTTATGTTAACTAAGTTAACTCATCAGTATTCATGATTGGGGTTGATCCCCCATCGAAAAACACAATGGTAAATGAAAAGCCATAAAGGCAGTTTTAGAATGAACTGAAGCTGAACCATTGCTTAAATTGAACAATAGTGATAACAATATAATTTGGTCAACAACAGACATTGATGAAAAGTGGGACTGATGCATGATATGACACTGTAGGGCCGAATCGCAGTAATATGACTGGTGAATTTAGTTTCATGAAACTTCACTGAGGTCTTGTAATAGCTGCATGAAAAAGGCAAAATAATTGTGATCAAGTGCCAAGGACAAGTAAGATGTTAGACCCCTAAGCACTGTTCACAATGCAGCAGCTGTTAATGTTTGTATCTGGGGAAATGTAGAAGTCATTAAGCCTTACACTGTGGTAGCCTGCAATAACACAAGGAGTAGTATGTGTGTGCAGATCAGGCACTGTCATTCCACCTTCTGATGTGCAAGAAACAGAAAAAATATCCAAAAAAGTACAAAAAAAAAAAAAAACAAGCTTCAACTGTTCCAATTGCAATATCAGGCTCTGCATTGGTTAAAGTCTCAAAACATGTTACACCTGTAATAACATTTTTAATTGTTGAAAAAAAAAATCAATGCATTTAGCTCATTTTTTCAGAGGTAAAGATGATGCCAAGTATGTTAAATAATATTTAGTCTGAAACTAAAGCCATTGGGTCAAATGAAGTAAACAAACTGTACAGATAAGACCAGTTGGTACAGACATGGCATAATGCCTTTGTTTACATACACCTTCTCAGATCTTGATGTGTGTTTGAGTTTTTCTTCATTCAACATGTGCACTATTAGGGCAAATGGCTACCTTCACTTACAGATTTCTTTGAATGTGTATGTGTGTGTGCGTGTGTTCACCTCAGTGTGTGCATACATGTATATTTAAATAAATGTAGTATCTCAAAAGCTACACATTTGAAAATTTTGCAAATCAGTAGGCCTGGACCTATGACTAAATGGAGCAGTATGCAAACAATTTCTATAGAAGTTATTGTTAGATGTAGAGCAAACCATTCTTGAAGGATATGGAGATAAGTACTGACCAAAAATAATACGCCCGTAACATGACAAACATGATACTTTTTTTTTTGAAAAAGACAGGTCAGTTTTTTTGGAAGTTATCGTAGATATGTTTCCACAGACACACCATGCTAAAATCAACTTTTCTCAATGTTTTGAATATCATAGAATCAGAATCTTAACTTGATCACAAATTTTTGACTCCATCACCAAACTTCCATTTACATGGAAGTAAAAAAAAGAAGGGGAGCACAGTTTACTTGAAACAAAATTAAAGGAAAATATAGATTATTCTAATAATTTGTATAATAGACTGGGCATCTTGGTAGCACAGCAGGCAGTTTTACAATCTTAAGGGTTCACTTTGAGTCTAGAGTGTTTTGTTTGTGCAGTTTGCATAGTTTTGTCAAAGGTTATGGTTTTCTTCCACAAAACAAAGACTGTTACATCTGTTGAGTGACTCTGCATTGTCTGCAATGTGTGTATTTATGTTTGTTTTTTTTTTTCCTTGGCTTGGTGTTACTTATTTTAAGATTCCACTTCCCTGCACTCAACTGAATATACTTGATTAGAAAATGGATTTTCAATTAAATGCTAATTATGTGACTAAGAAATAAAAAACACAGATTTTAGACAAGCTTCTAAATGTTGGAGGTGTAAAAATATAGTAGTTTTGGTATGTTTTTGGTAGAACTATATGAGGCTGCAGTTCAATATTCCATTTTCCCATTTTCACAGATATCTGGCAGAGATAGTAAGGGTCCGGTCAGGTTGGGGAGCATGCACTGTACCCCACAACGAAACAGCTTATGGTACTGGCTGGCAACTACCCCAGGCAAACACGTAATCCTGGAAATAACCATTGATCTGCCACAGCCAGGTGTTATGCGGGCATCCCATTGGCCTGTTCCAGCCACTCATGTCCTCTAAAATGAGGATCCTGCCGGATCACCCTTGGGGAATCGCATCACATGGCCGTAGTGCTGTAACTGATGGTCCCTCACAATGCAGATAATGTGCCTTATTTGGGATTCCGTGAGCAATGGTTCATTCTACACAGTGTCAAATCAGCAGTACCCAAAGACTCTCTGAAGAGACACAGTACAGATGGAGTCCAGTCTTTGTCTCAGGTCACTGGATAGCGTCCATGTCTCACAACCATATAGCAAAACGAGAAGCACCAGGACTGAAGATTTGGACCTTCGTCCTTGTGCAAAGTATATCAGGAGTACCACACACCTCTTTCCAGTGACCTCATGACACACCGTCCTGTCCCAATTTGTCAACTGACTTCGTAGGAAGAGTCACAAGAGACATAAATGTCGCTGCTGAAGTAAATAAACCTCTCAACGTGGTTGGCAATCTCTACGCAGAGAGACGCACTGATGATGGCTGTGCTCAGAAGGTCATTAAAGGCCTGGATCTTGGTTTTTATTCAGGACACACGCAAGTCCAGACACTCGAATGAGACTCCTCACTCAGTCTCTCGAGAGCCCCGATCAGAGCCCATTGACTCCACGAAGATCACAGCATCGTCAACAAAGTCAAAATCAGTGAATCTTTCTTCACCAACAGGTGCTCCACAGCCACTGGACTCCATGACCCGGCCCAACACCAAGTCCATGCAAGCATTGAACAAGGTAGGAGCAAAAACACACCCCTGACGAACCCCAGAATCAACTGGGAAAAACACAGAGGTTCTGCCTTCACTCTGCACAGCACTCACAGTACCAGTATACAGGCTGGCCATGACATCCAGCAACTTTGGGAGTATCCTGCAAAGTCTTGGGATGTCCCACTGGGCAGCTTGATCAACTGAGTCAAACGCTTTCACAAAAATCAACAAAGGTTGTAAAGAAACACTATTAATATTTGCGTTTGTGCTCAAAGACAACCCTCAGGGCCAGGATGCGGTTGATGGTAGACTTCTTAGGTATAAAACCAGACTGCTTCGGTGAGCAAGTGATCATTGATCCTGTTGAGTATGGCCCTAGCATGGACCTTACCTGGCACCGAGAGCAGTGTTTATCCCCCTGTAGTTGCCGCAATCCAGGAGATCACCTGTCCCTTTCCAGATAGGGACAACCAGTCACATTTTCCACTCAGTTGGAATGACCCCTATCTCCCAAATGTAAGCAAAGTTTGCTTGCATTGCCAGTAGGAAAGCCTGACCACAAGCCAGGAGAAGTTCACCCTGGATTCCACAGATCTCTACAGCCTTCCCTACCTTCAGCTGGTTCACCACCTGAAACAGGACATTTTTGCAAAAAGCGCAGTTAAATTTTAGACCTGTAAAAGCAGCGGTTTTAGCTTGTATTATTATTGTATTTTATTTTTTTGTACTGTTTGATTTGCAGCCCTTAATTCTTAATCTGATTCTCTATTCTACTAGGATAACCTCCGCTACCTTTGACCTTGAATTTTTTGAGACCGTTATGTCATTTCTTTTCATCAACCCTGCCTCAGGTTAGCTGTTTCAGTTGCCACTTTACAAGAATGCCAAAGCAAAATAGTTAGTTTGTATTTGAGTGTGACAAAAAAGCTGTTGCTGAAGTGAAGAAAATAATAAGCTCGTAGACTGTCTATGGTTAAGAAAATCAATTAAATTACTCTAAGTGAAATTCCTAGTGAACAGCTGAGGAGTATCACACTTACATAATGTAAAATTTACAGCTGCATGCAGTACTTCACTGAAGCTCTTTACCCAAAGGAAGGATATGCTAGAACAAAGGTAAATGTCAAAGGAAATTGGTCTACAAATAAGTCAACCACATCAGATATCTTTTATATCACACCTTGCAAAAATGCTTCTTGAGTTTTCTTTAACAGCAGAAGGAAAAAAACATACTGGTTGTGTAAGGCAGCTGTGTTTACTTATTTTCTTAAGAACTGGATACCAAGTTAATGGTAGAGTAATATCTTGTTATATTTCTCTCTCTCTCTCTCTCTCTCTATGTATTTTTTATATGTATATATATGTATGTGTGTATAGTTTCATTCAGTACTGTGGAGAGACAATCGGAACAAGTGATGTTTTATGTAGACAGATGCTAACAGTAGGAGTAACCCCTGCAGAACAAGTGTATATTAGTTTAGAATGGCCAAGTTATGCTCTTTGTATGCCAATTTAATGTAATTTAGGATACAATAACTTTAGTATTGGTGAAGTAGGATTATTGTTGAACACAGCATCCTGCAATGGACTGATACTTCCCTGTTGAGGCTTGTTTTCTTTCTTGAACCCAGTTCAGTGAGGATAGAATCTGTCCCTTGCAATCTTAAAATTTGATTAAGGAGGATTGAGAATCTTGTGTGTACTGCTTTAGATGTGGTTAATTTTCATTTTTATGTTTTGTTCATATTAAATCTCTAAAAAGACATTTTATTTGTGTAATCCATTGAATAGAACACATGAAGAGCATGAAGAATATATAATATGGAAAAATATAAAATAAAATAGAACCCCTACCACTGTTAGTGAGAATACTAGTAAATAGAGATAGCAGAATGCAGTATTTACACTTCTGCTTGAGTGGGCGTTAACCTGACATTAAGCTGAATATTAATTTGAATAGAAGATAACACAGAACTGGAATTAATTTAATTTCATGTTGTTTTGTTTATATTTTTCTTTTCGGATGTCAGTCAGTGATGACATAATCAGCTTCTGTGTTTGAGCTGGCCTTTGGCACAATGTAACTTTCATCTGGCTCTTCAGTGCTTGGTGTGTGATGTCTCATTGCCTGTCTTTTTTTAAGAACAATCCATTTTATAGTGGGTTGTCAAAACTTTGCTTCTTTGAAAGAGCGGTATTTCTTGAACATTTCAGTATAGAGAACAATTAGTTTTGATCTTTTTCTGTTTAGTGACTTTGAGTTTTGTTTTTGTTCCTTTGATCATGATTTTAGTGCTTTGCATACTTGGTGTTCTAACTGCACCTCGTCCAACTGTACTTCTCCTTTTTGACATTCAGAAATAATCACTGCCAGTCATAGATCAAAGAAGACTCATCAAGATTGGTTCATTTTTATGGAACATTCTAAACTAAAAACTAAATCTGAAAAAAATGAGTGGCTAAGAGATTCAAACTTTTATTTTTGAAGTATCTGCACTACAAAATTAAATAAGCCCAGTTTTCCAAATTTTAAGTTGCTGTGTCGCAGGTACTAACAAAATATGTAGAGGCGTAGCAAAACAAAGGGACTATACCAGCTGCAGCTCCAATTATGATAATTAAAGCGCCACAGATTCCTGAACTAGAATGTTATTCTAGGGACCCAACTAGCTGCAAGGTTTATTTATTTATTTATTTATTTATGTATTTATTTTTCATGAATTATTGTAGTTTAATATTTGGCCCAGTCCAGTTCATTTAATAGATATTAAGTTAAAATAAAGCTTATTATTTCTTTATTAGTTGGCAAATAATAATGGTCTGCAGAAATTTCAATGGCAACCACTCATACTGCAGCAATTTAGACATATTTCTGAGGAAATTTAGTTTAGGCTTTTTGGTGCTCCTGAAAGGAAACCTTTATTTATTAAATACATTATCACTTTTAATGTAAAGCAATACACTTGTATTTAATAAGCCATAGTGAATTAAATTTATGGCTTTTATTTAAAATAGAACAAACATTATTTGTACTAATATTTCTTAAACTATAACTCTTGTAAATGTTTTAATATTTTGCCAACAACCAATAAAAACTCTCTAAAAATTGGAGTTCTTACCATCTGAAATGAATATCTATCTTTTTTTTAACATTTCACATGTTAGAGACAAGTTTTAAAAAACAATAGCATTTAATTTCTATCACAGATAAGTCTATCTGTAATTTTTGAATCAGCACTAGCCTTTCATTGTCTAAACTGGTACACAATGCTGACAGAGGTTTTTCATGCTAAAGCAGCTATAGAAGAAAATTATGTTGCTTATATAGGAATAGAGAATGTTGTCTGATCTCAGAAAATTAGATTCAAATGGAATTTCATATTCAAGTTTATTGTCATGTACGTAATAGAATGAAATTCTCACTTGCACTTCTCTTCATTTACAGTAAAAACAGTACCAAAAAATAGACACACAAATTTAACTTTGTACTGTGTGTGTGTTTGTTGTCCTATAAATATTGGTCTATAAAGCATTACATGCTTTTGACTTGCACATTGTTGCTTAAATGATAAGTATTTTTCAAGTTGAAGTTGTTTCTTCACAATCATAGTATAAATTAATTTGCCACCCGAAATGGTGTACAGATGGCCCAAAACTAAAACTTACAGAAGTCCACCTCATGAGACTGCAGACATATTGCAGAATATTGTATTTATGTCACTTTAGGAAGAGAAAAAAGCAAAATGTTTTTCTGAGATTCGCCCATTTTAAAATGAGATCGGTTGTATACTTCACCTCACTACTCTTCTTCCTCCTCTGCCACATTTCAACCCCAGGGATGTGGTTTCCTCCAGGATATGCCTTTGAAAAATCAACTCAATTAAAAAATAGTAGCGGCCCTAGCATTGATCCCTGTGGAATTTTACTCTCTTCGCACCATAACCCTCTTGCTGTCTGTGTTTAAGCCAATTCGGCACACATCACCCTGAACGCCCACTTCTGTTAGTTTGATACCCAACCTCTCATGTGGCACTTCATCAAACACTTTCTGAAAGTCAAAATAAATAATATCATTTGCTCCACTTTGATCATATCCTTTTTGTGCTTCCTCGTAGAATTCCAGCATGTTGGTAAAACACAACCTCCCTCTTATGAACTCATGCTGACTATTCAGAAAAACTTCTGTACTTGCCATATGCTAATTCCAAATGTAGGTATCTACCTGTCATGCATTACAAGTAAAATATTTTTAAACCTGTTTCACTGCTCTTCGACTGTCTCCACCCTTAACAGCTTATCCCAGTCTATCCTCTTTACACTTTGCCACATCTGCTCAAAATTTGCCTTGCCAAAGTTAAAATTAACAATTTAGTCTTTGCCTCCGTACACTTACAAACACTGAGAATTATGTTATATTATGGTCCAAATGAAGAAGACTTGCATTTAAATTCTGTTTGACATAAACAGCAACCCAGCCTCCTTTTCGGTTCTGTTTGTCCTTCCTAAAAAAATGTGTATCCCTCTATGTTACACTCCTCCTCATCTTTGTTTTTTTTTTTTAGCCAGGTTTGCGTTATTGCTATAGTATCATAAATATGCTCTGCTACATACAACTCCAACTCACTTGCCTTCTTATTGATACTTCAAGCATTAAGGTAAGCTATTTTTAAACTGTTACTCCTTTTAAATTTACTTTGGATTAGAATTTACATTACTACATATTTTTATTTCGACACTGTTGTTTGTTCCTCCATTTTTAGTTCTAAACCTGGCCTGTCCTAAACTCCCTGCCTCCCCATTTCCTAGTTTAAATAATCCTTGAGTAACCTACTCATACATCTCCCCAACACATTGGTGCCCCCCAGTTCAGATGTAACCCGTCGCGGCAGAACAGGTCCCATTTGTTCCAAATGGAGTCCCAACACCCCATAAACCTATAACCTTCTACACTGCACCAAGATTTGAGCCACACATTAAGCCTTCTGATCTCCTCAGTCTTACGTGGACTGGAGCGTGGCACAGGCAGAACTACAGAGAAGACTACCTTGCCAGTTCTGCTCCTCAGCCTGGCACTTAAGTCTTTGAATTTGGATCGGCCTCAGACAGTGTGCACCCTTTACCGTACCCCTTGTGACCGGCAGACCTGTCTGGTCTGGAATCTCCTCTCATGCCACCTCAGGGGTGCACACTATCTCTCTAACAGACACCTGGGCCAGGTCTGCCAATTCTCTACTACAATGCAGGCCAGGCAACTCCTCCTGCAGTTCAGTGACCCTGAGCCTTGAGGTGTTGGATCAGCTGGCATCTCTTGCGGATGTAGACCTCATTGACGACTGGCTCCTCCAAGCCATCATCTAAAAAGTCCATCATCTAACAGGACTTGCATTGCACTGGCCTCATGATTAAAATTTGATTTAGGATTACTAAAACAACCTTAAGTTTTTCTTTCTTTTTTTCTTATTAAAATTAAATGATTTAACCTAAATTGTAAATCTAAAAATATTTAAGGTAAAGAAATTTGATTATAGGACTGCTACAGCTAATTCTTCTGTATCCTTAAACTCCTGTAATATTCTCCCTCTCAACTACCCACTATTTGTCCTTCTTTCAGGTTAACTTTACTTTTTTCTGTCTGTTCTCCTACTTTGAGCTCCTCTTATTCCTCAATATTGTTTGTAATCGCCCATATTAATGAACCCTTACACTGTCACCCACATAACTGTTCTCCGTCTGGACTACTTAGAACTGTTCAATCTAAAATTAATAAATAAGTAAAACTTGCTTAGTTTATATCTGCTGCTAGTTGATTTCTTAATATCTTATCTGCTCCTATAGGCCCTTGCACCCGAATCGGGCATCTTAACACTGGATGATTACCTACGCACTGCTGAGTGTTTCCCTTTCTACCTTCGAAGTCATCCACGGTCTTTTTTAATCTAAGGAATTGATGTTTCTGTTACTTACTATTTATTGCTGTGGTGCAGTTGTTTAATTACGGATGCTGATATCAATTACTGCTGCTTTCTGCCCTGCCTCTTTGATGCTAGTTCAAATACAAATAACAAGAACATGTACATGTAATAAGTAACAAGTAACTTTTCCAAGCACACTTCCAAACACGCAGCCACTTTTGCTCCTGTGTGGGCGAACAAAAAGCAAAAAAACGTTCTAAAGAGAAATAAAACTTTAAATTTTCCTGCACAGTTCCTTAGCAGCAACCAAAACCCAAGTTTATAGGAGCAAAATGTATTTTAATTAACTCTCACACAGCAAAAGCACAAAAACTTTCAGCTGCCTCTCTCATTTGCAAAGTTGACTTCAGCACATCTCAGTCAAGAGCCAGCAATTTTGCTAAGTAGGCCCTTATACGGTATATAAATCGATATACCAACACTCTTAACGTGTTTTACAAATAAAATAACTGAATATACTTAACGTTGTACTGTAATTTTCTTTAAGTATGTCCTCTTACTCAATATTTATTATACATGACGAATGAAGCTAACAATTCAAAAATACAAATAGGCTTAATCTAGAAGTGATAAGTTTTCCATATTTAAATTGCTAGTGTCAACATTTATAGAATCTGCATCTCCCCTCAAAATTTCTCAATCACACAAATTGCATTTAGTGACAATATTGCTTTGTTTTTGAATTGAATAATTTCCAAACAGCATATGTAACTTTGCTGGCATTTGTACTGACTGCATACTGTGGTAACATGAAGTGAAGATGCAATCAGAAGATTGATAGTAATGACAAATCAAGGTCACAAACAAGAGGACAGGAATCAAACAAATGCCAGAGCATGGGAGAAAACAAGGAAACAAGGTGTCCATAACCAAAAGTTTCATTTACAAAATGCAAATCAAAGTTGAGAATAAATAATAACGCTATGACTTTTTTCTTTCTTTTGTTTTAATTCACTTAGAAAATGTGGCAAGTGTATGACTCTAACCTATATAATACTGAAGTCTTATGTCATATGTTGCGTGCTCCCAGTCATCCTGCATAGCAACAGCCTGGTAACCGTGCATCACAAATAGCAAAAAAAGGTAGCAGAAATAATAAAACTAAAATGGTGCAGTATTTTAAAAATGTTTATCTTCGGAATTATCCTAAATCAATAAGCTGATCTGACCATTAAATTCCTTGACATCTAACAACCCCAAAATTATTTCTCCACTATTTTTAGAAACCATTGAAAATGCTGAAAAAATTTAAAACAAAGTCCAATTCACTTTGAGTGGAAAAAATTCTACAATTCATTTCTGAAATGCAACCTGAAGAAATTTTTTAATTTGTATTTTGAAGCATGCATGGGGTGACGTGTGCAGAATTAAGGGCAGTACATAATCTGCGTATATACCTTATTTGTTAAATAATAAAATAAAAATAATTAACAAGTACATTATGTAGTGATTGCATCATCATTAATGGCATTTATGTGTAAAGCTTGGCTGCATCTTAAACCTGGTTATGCACCCTGCTATTCATGTGGTTCTCCAGCAAATTAAACTGCAATAACATGAAGCTGTATAGAGAGATGTGAAACTTTTCATTTAATTTTAAATATTAAATTATTGAAGGAAAAAAGTTCAGCAACATCTCTTATCACTCATGCAACAAAGCAATTGCTGCCCTAATTTATTACACCATTAGCCGCAACAACTTCAGTCAGATCATTCCTGTAAAATGAGATCCATCTTTGACATCACTATGGAGAAGTTCTGGGTCACTTTTCTCCAGAGAATTGTTTTTCATCCAGTCACATTGGAGGGTTTTCTACTTTGAACTGCCCATTTAAGGTCCCACCACAACATAACAATGGGGTTCAAGTCAGGAATTTGACTAAGCCATTTCAAAACCTTAATTTAATTTTTTTAAATCTGTTTATTTTCAGACATTCAGAGGTGGACTTACACTTTCAGATCACTGTTCTGTTGGACATTCTCCATTAGTACTTCTTGAATTCATGCTTTTCTCAGTTATGGCATCTTGCCCAGGACCTTAACACTAGAATTACCAGAGCCTATGAAAAAACTCGTAGATCCATCCCTCCATAAATCGCTTCTTAAATCCGTTCACAGCTCTCCACCAGTGTCTTTTGTCTTCTAAATGTGCAGATAAAGAAAAGCTGCACGCAGCCGGCTATTCCATCCCCCCACCGACTTTTCCCAGCTCATGCCTTGATTGATTATCTGGGATTGAAGTAGAGTTTTAGAGTGGAAATAATAGATCGTTATTTGGAACACACGCATTTCATGTGTGTTCTGTTTCTACAGTAATCTGTGTAAACACATTTTTAATACAGAAACGTTTTTCATGTTCTAGTAGTAAATAACAAAATGTAGGCATAAACTATATAATGTATGAAGCCAAATATCAAAGAAACGCTTTCACAAAAGGTACAAACATAACAGAACAAGTGCATTTTTATTCAAAAATATAACTGCAGTAAAAAAAAGCCGACTTAGCATGCGACATTGACACATATTTATTATGACTGCCGCGGTGGCGCAACAGTATCAGCTGCTGACTGGGAATCAAAAGGTTACGAGTTCGATCCCGCACAACTCCCTTTTGAGAACTGCTCTTATTCTTACTATTTTAGAATAAAAACATACGTTTGATTTCAGTCTGTAACAGCCGGTGTAATTTATGATACTTGTAAAGGTTAGCTTTGTCTTTTGTTTTTTTTTAATTCACTTTTCATTCTCTTAGTCGTGTTCAGGATCCTTCCCCTCCCCATCTGACACTGCTGTTTTCAAATAAAGACGCGCTATAGCTCTGCAGTGTATCAAGTCGTGTTCAGGATCCTTCCCCTCCCCATCTGACACTGCTGTTTTCAAATAAAGACGTTCTATAGCTCTGCAGTGTATCACGATACATACTACCACTGTTTCTTTTGTACTCCAGGACATGCAGAGGAAAGCATAGTAAAGTGCAGTAACTTCAGCGCTATGTGAAATCATCAGACACTCCCCATCTGACACTGCTGATTTCACATAA
Organism: Erpetoichthys calabaricus; assembly: GCF_900747795.2. NCBI lineage: Eukaryota > Metazoa > Chordata > Cladistia > Polypteriformes > Polypteridae > Erpetoichthys > Erpetoichthys calabaricus. The sequence goes on from NC_041395.2 coordinate 153,380,047, forward strand.
AGACGCGCTATTATGCAATATTATTTTTTAAACAAACAACGTCAGATCGGGTGTGAATTTATACTGCCGCTGTTAGAGTCAGATCAGAAGCTGAATAAGCTCCTGTTCTGACTCTAAGTAAGAAGCACGAATTAATCAACAGAAATAACCGCGATCGACATTTTTAACTTAAAGATTTACAGTGTATACCAATTTATAAATAATATGTCCGTTTGAGGTTAAAAGGAAAAAAAAACAACACTTTCTCCCCAGCTGGGAATCGAACTCCGGTCTCTGAGGCACGGTAGGGTTGCTGCGCTCTGAGTCAGCAAATCTTAACATTACGCCACGTAAGGTGTTGTATTGTTCTTGAACCTTTTGTGAAAGTGTTTATTTGATCTTTGGACTTCAGGCTTCACACATTCTATAGTTTATGCCTACATTTTGTAACATTTATTACTAAAATATGAAAAAGTTTCTGTTTTAACAATGTGTTTACACAGATTACTGTAGAAACGGAACACACATGAAATCCATGTGTTCCAAATAACAATCTATTATTTCCACTCTAAAACTCCAGCAGTTCAGTCACTCCCAGATAATCAAACAAGGCATGAGCTGGGAAAACTTAGTGAACATTCTGCAACGGTGGGGGATGGAATAGCCGGCTGCTTGTCTTAATCGGCACATTTAGAAGACAAAAGACGCTGGCAGAGAGGTGAGAACGGTTTTAAGGTGGGCCGGATCTACGTGTTTTTTCATAGACTCTGGTAATTCTAGTGTTAAGCAGCAAGCATCCCCACACCATCACACTACTACCACCATGTGTGACTGTGGGCATGATGATCTTATTATGGAAAGCTGTGCTAGTTTTGCTCCTGTGAATTCCACTTTTTACTCTTCAGTCCACAGAACATTATCCCAAATGTTTGGGGGTAATTACAAGATGAAGAAAGAAAAGTTTATATGAACCAAAAATAAGATTAGGCAATACTAGATAGATAGATAGATACTAAGTAACAAAGAATAATGTAAGGTTAGATGGCAAGAGGACAGAAAAAAAATAGGCTGGAGAAAAAAAAAATCTGCATGGTTCTAAGGCCAAGAGACCACCCAGCCCTCATTGGGCATTCTACCTAACATAAATGATCCAAATCAGTCCTCATGGTTTTCAGGCATCATGTGAAAGAATTTAACAGTGGTTTTCACCTTGCAACTCCCACATGGATGCCATTTTTGCCCATTGTCTTCTAATGGAGGAATCATGAAGTCTGACATTTAACTGAGCTCAGAGAGGCCTGCAGTTTCCTTAGATGTTTGTCTGGATTTGTCTGTGAATTCCCAGTTGAGTTTTCTATGTGCTGTTGCATTACTTTTACCACTCCTGGGCAAATTGATTGGAGATTTTTGGCTTACACATTGTTTTGTCGGAGTCCCAGGGGTATAGAGATAGCTTTATATCACTTTCCCTACTGAAATATTTCAGTAACTTTCTTTCTTAGGTCTTCTAGAATTTCTTTGAAACAAGGTATGTTCTGATAGTTGCTGACACCGTTTAGTGAACTTTACCTTGCTGGAAAGATTCTTTTGAAATTCTGTTGGATTCGGCGGGGCTGGCAGCAATCTAGCTTAGGTGTGTCTGGTCTAATTTAACCTGTTCTCATTTCAGTTTGGTTCATTGGTTGATTGAATGACTAAGAAGGCAATTATTTTGTCACATGTATGATAAAGGTGTTGGTGATTTAATTTATCCTTTCTATAAATAAAATAATATACTGACTTCAGGATAAAAAGGAAAAAGTAGATTGCTAGTACTATGTCAAGCTCATAAAAAGCTATTTGTCCAGATTCACAATTTCTTTCTGAATACTTGGTCATCTTTAACACTAAGAAGTGTATTGTGTGAAATTTCAGGTGGCCAGTAATGTCTTTACACATGCAAGGATATGTTAAAGCATTCAGGAAATTTAATTGTGATAAACTACTGAAATCATGAACTCCTATTGCTATGGTCTTTTACCAGTTTCCACTTTGTAGGACAAACTGTAGTCATTTTGATTCTGAAAAGTAGCACACTTTTTTCCTCAAGAAACTACCTACTGTCTCTGTGCCGATATATTTTATTATTTTAGAGAATTTTAAAATTACTTGGTTTTCCACCATTTATTGTGGCTGACCATTGCCAGCTATTTCTAGGAGAAAACAGCTGTTTGGACTGACTACATTGCCAAAGGCATTTTTATAATTAAAAAACATCATCAGTGCCTGAGATTCAGTTTATTATAACTTTTTTGTTTTTTTTTATGTAAAGAAATGCTAAACAGTGTTATTAGCATATAAAAGGACCATAGTATAGCAATAATTTGAATTGACCACATCTTCTCAAAATGAAAAAGCAGCGTCTGTCTACATAAAGATTACAGGCTTTATGGTTATTTGCAAAAATATGCTTATTTACAAAAATAACATGCTGGTTTATTGTTACTGTTATTTTTACTAGTTGTGTCACCATTTTGTGTTTTTGATTCTCATGAATGACAACATTTTCTTTTTTTTAATGGGTACCATCATTTTTTGTGTTTGGTGTTTATGGTGTTGTTTGTGTAACACATGATTTACATGGCAAGTGATCTGTTAGATTAAAGTTGCTTACCACACTTCTGATTGTAGTTTTGAATTTGAAATTATGGAAACTTCCTTTAACATCAGATGAACACTCGATTGTTTAACATCTGATGAACACTCTATTGTCCTTTTAGTTTTTTGACTTATGAGTTCAAAATCAATCATTCCTGTGAAAAAATGGCAGTTTTTAAAGAAAAAATTTCTTTCTACATTTGTCTCCTGTGAACGCCAGTTAGTGGCAATTAGCTTGTGTTTAATTTAAAATACAGGATAACAAGTCCATCATAGAGTGTGTAGTAAATTTTAAAAAATGTTTTGTCAGACTTGGATTGGAACAATCATACTATAAAAGATAGCACGGCTAGCCATACTGTGGGGAAACAGAAGAATTTACAAGTTTGTTATTAAAAGTGGATACTAGCACAGCAAAGAAAGTTTATGTAGCTAAATACAGACCAGAAAATAAGTAGTCTGAAATGCTCATTATAACATCAGAACAATCTAGACGAGAGCAGGCCATTTAGCCCAACAAAGCTTGCTAGTATTATCCACCTAATTCTTCTAAAACAACGTCAAGTCTAGTTTTGAAAGACTCTAAAGTCCTGCTGTCTACCGCACCACTTGGTAGCATATTCCAAGTGTCTATGGTTCTGTGTGTAAAGAAAAACTTCCTAATGTTTGTGAGAAATTTATTCTTAACTAGGTTCCAGCTGTGCCTCGGTGTTCTTCATGAACTCATCTTAAAATAACAGTCTCAATCCATTGTACTAATTCCTTTCATAATTTTAAGCACTTCAGTCATGTTTCCTTTTAGTCTTCTTTTACTTAAAAGGCTGAGCTCTTTTAATCTTTCTTCATAATGCATCCCCTGTAGCCTTGGAAATAGACTAGCCTCTCTTCTTCGGACTTTATCTAGTGCTGCTTTGTCATTTTTTAGCCTGGAGACCAAAACTGTACACAGCACTCCAGATGAGGCTTCACCAGTGCCTTATAAAGCTTGAGCATAACCTCCTTGGACTTACACTGTGCACATCGTTCTATATAACCTAACATTCTGTTAGCCTTCTTAATGGCTTCTGAACATTGTCTGGAAGTTGAAAGTGTTCAGTCCACTATGAGTCTTAATCCTTCTCATAAAGTGTACTTTTGATTTTCAGAGCATCTGCTATTTCACTGTCTGTATTTTTTAATTCCTCTTTACTATTCCTGATGAATTTAAACCTCCTCCTAGACTGTTCTTTTACTTCTAAAATACAGAAAGAGTCTCTTTGGGTCGTCTTTAGCCTTATCTGCTATATTTCTCTCTGTTTTTTAGCCTCCCTAATATCCTTTTTAGTGATTGCCCTCATGTTCTCATATGCCCAATGATCCACACTGGAGTTGTTAGTCTTACATGGTTAATACAGTAATCCCTCCTCGATGGCGGGGGTTGCATTCCAGAACCCCCCGCGAAAGGTGAAAATCCGCGAAGTAGAAACCATATGTTTATATGGTTATTTTTATATTGTCATGCTTGGGTCACAGATTTGCACAGAAACACAGGAGGTTGCAGAGAGACAGGAACTTTATTCAAACACTGCAAAGAAACATTTGTCTCTTTTTCAAAAGTTTAAACTGTGCTCCATGACAAGACAGAGATGACAGTTCCGTCTCACAATTAAAAGAATGCAAACATATCTTCATCTTCAAAGGAGTGCACGTCAGGAGCAGAGAATGTCAGAGAGAGAGAGAAAAGCAAACAAATCAATAGGGCTGTTTGGCTTTTAAGTATGCGAAGCACCGCCGCACAAAGAAGTTGCAAGGAAGGCAGCAGCTCACACCCCCTCCGTCAGGAGCAGAGAATGTCAGAGAGAGAGAGACAGATAAAAACAAACAATCAAAAATCAATACGTGCCCTTCGAGCTTTTAAGTATGCGAAGCACCGTGCAGCATGTCGCTTCACGTTGCAGCTGCACAGAAGGGAGCAACGTGAAGGTAATCTTTCAGCATTTATAGACGAGCGTCCGTATCATCTAGGTGTGCGAACAGCCCCCTTGCTCACACCCCCTCCGTCAGGAGCAGAGAATGTCAGAGCAAGAGAGAGAGAAAAGTAAAAATCAATACGTGCTGTTTAATCTTTTAAGTATGTGAAGCACCGTGCAGGAAGCATATCGCTTCATAAAGCAGCCATATGTAAGCCCAGAAAAGAAGAGAGCAATGTGAAGGTAATCTTTCAGCGTTTTTTGAGGAGCGGCCGTATCCTCTAGGGGTGCGAAGAGCCCCCGTGCTCACAATATATTTGAGGAGTTTTATTTAATAGGTAATACGCGCTCTGGTTGGGTAGCTTCTCAGCCATCTGCCAATAGCGTCCCTTGTATGAAATCAACTGGGCAAACCAACTGAGGAAGCATGTACCAGAAATTAAAAGACCCATTGTCCACAGAAATCCGTGAACCAGCAAAAAATCTGCGATATATATTTAAATATGCTTACACATAAAATCCGCGATAGAGTGAAGCCGCGATAGAGTGAAGCCGCGAAAGTCGAAGCACGATATAGCGAGGGATTACTGTATAGCTGTTTTTCCTTTGCAGCCTCTTTTTTTTTTAACTCTTTATTAACCCAATGCAGAGGTTTTTTTAACTTTCCAAATTTAGGTATGTACCTGTCCTGCATTACATGTAACATATGTTTAAACCTGTTCCACTGCTCCTCAACTGTCAAGAGCTTATTCCAATCTGTCCTCCTTATACTTTGCTGCATCTGCTCAAAATTTGTTCTACTAAAGTTACACTGAACAGTTTTAGTTTTTGCATCCACAATCTTCCAAAACACAGAGAACTGTATTATATTATGGTCACTTGATCCAATTCATGATTCGTGATTCAATCACCTCTACACCCACAATTCTGTCCTGATTATTACAAAATAGTAAATCTAGACAGGTTTCACCCCATGTTGGTGCTTTAACATACTGTGTTAAAAACAGTCACTGATTAATTCTAATATCTCCTGTTCTCCAGCTCCGCTATTTGCAAGGTTATCCCAGTTAATATTTTGATAGTTAAAGACCCCCGTGGCTATAATATCCCCCTGTAAACTTGCCAAAAAGATGTGCTTTGAAATTACTGGCTGAATTGGGAGGTCTTTTCCTAATACTTTCCTGGCGAAGCCACATGTCCTTACTAAGATGGGACTTATCATCTAACTGAAGAGAACTTGCATTGTAATAGTTTTAAACCCCAGAGTCTGAACACAGGTTTTGGTTTACCCAGACGTGCAAGAAAATTTCAATAACCTGCACAGTCGCTCAACAAAATTTAAAAAATCAAATCAAATACTGATCCAGCTGGCTTTATAGGGTGTCTCACTTCACCCTTCCAGAGGACAATAAAGAGTTTATTTTATTTTTAGTAACTAGGGGCCTCCGCCTCCTGCTCGCCCACCCCTGGGTTTGGTTTACCGGATGTACAATTTAAAGATATTGTTATTTTCATGGGAATTGTTACATGTGCATTATTTTCACTTTAAAACTTTTGTAAAAACAATATTTGTCATTGATTTCCAGCCCCGGAAGTGATTAAATCTCTCTCTCGTGGGACGTATAACGCTGCTCGCGTTGTGAAGGGGGGGGGGGGGGCTGAATGCATGCTAAGGAGATGCGGTTGGACCAGCTGCTGTCTTGCTGCTGGTGAGCTGCGTGTTCTGCTTGTTGCTCTGCGCATTGATCATTTTAAAGCCTGTACAGCAGCTGTCCTTTTGCCACTTCGCGTCTCTGCCGCTCGCGTTGTGAAGAGGGGGCTGAACGCACGCTAAGGAGATACCGTCTGATCATCTGCTGGCGAGCTGTGTGTTTTGCTTGTCGCTTGTCGTTGTTTTAAGAGCTGGGAGCACATGAAGTGTGTCTGCCAAAAGCATTCCAACAAATGCTAGGTTAGATGATCTTATCTCGTTCACTTCGCTCACGTACCTCAGAGGGGCGCGCTATACTACAGCCACTTCGCGTCTCTGCCGCTCGTGTTGTGAAGGGGGGGAGCTGAACACACGCTAAGGAGAAGCGGACTGATCAGCTACTGACTTTGTGCTACTGCTGCCTTGCTGTGTGTTCTGCTTGTCATGCTGCGAGTCGATCATTTAAAAGCCTGTACAGCAGCTGTCCTTTTGTCTCATTTTTGTCAAAGTGTCTCTCGCGGGACGTCAAAGTGTCTTCCGAGAAGATCACGTCTCATCTCCCTCGTCTCCTGCCCAAGACTTTTTTTTATAATAGAGAGATAAACTCTGAAATATCTAAAACAATTCTGGGGTTCCTCATGGTTTTCTTTACACAAACTCAGAATTATGGGTAAGAATCATGGGCAAGTTAAAGTGTTTTCTGGTTCAGTATCCAAAATCCCAGATCTAGCTGAATTTGGTGCTCAGTTAGTTCCAGACATTTGCTCTGAATGTGACAATGTGTTTTTCAAAAAGAAATGTTGGAGTTGCCACATCCCTAACATTACAACTGTGTGACAGAAACATTCCCTAAAGCCTTTTTACCTTATCAAGGTCAGTGTGGATGGCTGAGTATGAATACATTAAGCAAACCTAGCTACATGTTTTAATTGCCTGTAGAATAGCCCATTTAAGGTTAAGAAGGAAACATCTATGTGCTAATTTGGAAAAATGCAAGTTCCACTGTGCATCAATATTACCGTATATACTCGAATATAAGCCGAGTTTTTCAGCACCCAAAATGTGCTGAAAACCATCACCCTCGGCTTATATTCGAGTCAGGTCCCGCTGCCCCCTGGTATACGAACAAGCCAGTTTCCCTTTCGGTTTGTGCGCGCCGATAATTTCTGCACGTGTTCAGTCTCTCCCTATGCAGCGAGCGAGAGAGAGAGAGAGACACACACACACACACGCGAGAGAGATACCATATTGTTTTTGTTGGCCCTCTTCTCCACTTACAGAGCTAGTTTACTGTTTTTCTTTGAAATAAATACTCAAAAACATTTAACCTACTGATGCCTCAATTAACGTACGGTAATTTTATTGGTATTTATTTTGATTATTGAAACTTACCAGTAGCCGCTGCATTTCCCACTCTAGGCTTATACTTGAGTCAATAAGTTTTTCCAATTTTTGTAGGTAAAATTAGGTACCTTGGCTTATATTCGGGTCAGCTTATACTCGAGTATGTACGATTTTTTTATCACGTTTTCTGGAAGAAATTAAGAATGGATACTGCCAAGATTCAAGCTATTAAAATGTGTGTTTTCCCGACTCTGCTTAACAGGTTTACCAGTTTGTTGGTTTTAAAAATTTGTATTTTTTTAAGAATGTTAGCGCCATCTTAATTGCAGTAACAAACTAAATAGGCACAGAATATCGATTTTATGTGAGGCACACGATCCTTTGATAACCTACAAGGTTTTTTTCCCTAATGCACTGATGTTATGTCACACACGCTAATGGTTACAATTCTAGTTTTGTTAGTGACTTCCATAAAACTTGACAAATGATCTGAGTCTGGCAAACCTTTCTAAGGTCCTTCATCATTAATGGAAAGCCCTTGGATGTCATGATAGGTGAAACCCCTTTGAATATTTCCGTTTTTTTGGTAATCCCTAATGTTATATTTGTTATTTCACATTTCATTAAGAAGAAACACCACCATTTGATCAAGGAAAGACATTGTTTTAAAAAGTTTCATTGCCAGTATAGCCAGAGATTCAACTCCTATCCTGGAAGTAATTTTATTGAGACACACTTTTCCTACCTGAAAAATGTATGTGAACTGTTAATGCAACTTACACATTTTTAAATGTTTGTTGGTAGCAAGAGGTACAGATGTAATACATAAATTACTGGATTTAAAAATATAGACACCATTTACAACACTTTTTACAAAATGCTGTAATCTTTATACATTCCATGTCCTCTCCCATGCCATATACTTTGATAACTGGAAAACAAGAATACACAGAAAGGGAGATGGCAATCTTGCAGACATAAGAGATGTTTAGGATAGATGTTTTTTCCCTGTCGTACAACTCATACCCTTATGTAATTGTCTGATACTGTTCATGTTGAAATGCAACTTTTGGTAGAACTTGCCCAGAGATATAAATTATGGGCAGTCTATAATGAAACAATGTGGCTATTCTTGTAAAATGTAAATCCATAGTAAGCAAGACTGAGTAGAATTAGGGTGTGAGGGTTGTCTTCAGTTCAATTTCGTGACAGTTTCTTCATATCTTGTACTGTGCAGGATGAACTACTAAAAATAAAGTTACTAAAAATAAAGTTTATAATTTTGGGAACTATAAGAAGAGATAAACTAGAGCTTCCAAAAGCTTGTTGAAATAAAGAACAGATAGGTGACATCATCCAAGTTTTCATTGCTCATATTTTTCTGAGAATGCACCAGATATCAGTCTTATGCCATTTTTAAAATTTATGAAAAATGTTCACAGGCAACAATTTGGTAAAATTCAACTGCAATCTGGTTTAAACAATTATGTATTAGTATTTATGTAATAGTATTTATGCAATTGTCAATGGTACTGTATGTGATTAGGGCAGTCTTTTAGAAAGGAAGCTGCTTTCTGTGAGTCACCATGAGCATTCTGAGAGTGAAATCAAGGTTGCATAATACTAGGGAAGACACGCGCGTGCAATAGACATTGAAAATAAATGTTGGTGGACTTGGTTAAATGACTTGGTTGAATGAGAAGGAAGTGCATTAGTATGAAATACATTAATTGGATGTGTTGTTTGAATGTATTCAGTACTTGAAATAAAGTATGTTCATTGGTTGCATTATTGGTTACATTATTTATATATTAGAGTTTTTCTACACATTCATGTTCATGATATAGTTTTTATAATATCACTCAGTCCAAACTTTCAGGGACATTACTTTAACCTGCTTTAAAAACCCCTTATGTCCTACTGTTCCAAGAAAATCAAAAATGTCCTCCTGATGAACATAATGCATAAAGGAGCATCTGCATGCAACAGAATACCTAAATGGTTTTAGACAACAAAAACCAGTTGTTGTAGCTGCCAGCAAATGATTGCTTTTGAGTCTGTGTTTTTTATTTTTTTAAACATCATTTAATAAGAATTATAATGCTTTTGTAATTTGGAGCTATGTCTTGGTGAGGCCTCGTAAACAGAGGAGGGAGATAGATAGTACTTTATTTATTCCAAAGGGGATCTTCCGCTTTCACAGATCCTCAAGAAGTGGATATAACAAACAACAACCTATATCAAATACACACTAAGAATTACAAAACAGAAGAAAACATCTTAGTTGACTAAAAATAAGACAGCAGCCACAGTGAGGCTTTATAAAGGTGTATTATTTATTATCACATGTACAGTTCATATGTAGAGTTTACACATACAAACCGGTCTGTCCATCTAGCATGAATAAGGTCTGTCTTTATTTTTTGCCTCATCCCCTCTAGACTTAGCATCTTGCAGGGTTACAAACTTCTAGGACGCAACTTGTGACTAAGTTCTTGGTAACGTGCCTAGAAGTCCTGTTGGCTTGGGGATGTGCATTAATTGTAAATTTGTTTGCGGTCTGCTTTAGCATCTTTTATGGCTAGATGTATTTTTTTGAGTTATATTGTACTAGGGGACTTCGCCCCCTGCTCGCTTCGCTTGCCAACCCCCGTGTTTGGCTAATCTGATATACAATGTACATTTTTTTTTTCTTTGGAATTGTTTCAATTTCATTATTTGCACTTTTACTTTAAAGCTTCATTAAAAACAATTTTGTTTGGAGACACATTGTGACAATGCCCGTAAGTGAATATTGTTTCTGTTTCTCTAATAAATAATGTGACTTTTTCAGATACTCATAGCGTATGGTCCATCATTGTGTAAATCCACGTTTTGTGCATTGAATGATGCCAATGCAAAAAGACTTTGTTGTGTACTCTTTGCCTTTTATTTGTGACCCTGATTTGTCCTGCTATTTTTTCAATTACACCTGGCTCTGATGATTAAGCACCTTTTGTTTGCGGTAATGCGATCTTTTCTATCTTTTCTTTGATACTGTAGCGAATGACATGATAAAGTGTCATAAATGTTTTACTTGAACAATCGCCGACTTCCTAACCCCAAACACAACTTTCTAGCACCCTTTCCAACGCCCCCCCTTACCGCATCAATCAATACCCTGCTATCAGTCTTCCGTGCTGTGCTCCGCCCTCCCTCTATCGGACCTAACAGTCACGTAAAACCAAACAGCCCTCAACCTGGCTGGGATGCTACAATACTTTTGGTGTTTACTGCTTTCATATTCTGTACCTTCGTCTGCATGTGTATCGCGCCATCGTTTGTTGGAGCCTTTCGAATTCCACTGCTTTCATAATCTCTTATCTGCCTTTTTTTTCTCTCCAACGCCTTTGGGTTTCTACTCGCCATATTGTCCTTATACGCTTTATATGTGCTGAGAGCACATGATCTGTGTTTACTACACGACTGAGTGTTTTTTGATGGGTGAGCTCTTATATGATATCCTTTGTAAGTAAGGCGTGTCTTGCAAGAATGTCGTGTTCCACGATTCACATATGCTGTGGAGTCCGTATCTCTGGGGCTTTTGTACCATCTCGGGGGTCCGCCTGCGGTGTGTTGGACGCGCGTTGTAGGCTCCCGGAACCTTCCGTACTATGTCGGGTTTGACTATGCTGTGTGGTGTGGACGGTTAGGATTCCGTATTGTCTGTGCTCGTTGCTTTATTTCGTATTTTTCGTATTTTATCTCTGGGGCTTCTGTACCATCTCGGGGTCTGCCTGCGGTGTGTTGGACGCGTGCTGCAGGCACCCTGAACCTTCTGTACTATGTTGGGTTTGACTATGCCGTGTGGTGTGGACGGTTAGGGTTCCGTATTGTCTGTGCTCGTTGCTTTATGTCATATTTCTGTTAATGCGCAGGCGCCGACATGCTCAACTATGTCTCCTGCGTCCATGGGCATGCCATGTACCTGCGTCCATATCCGGTTTGCCATTCTCGGTTAGTAATATGGATGTTTGGACTTAAGGAGCACTGGTCTATGACCTGTTCTGTTGAATAGGATTGATGGTGATGGTGGAAGATGAAACTAAGTGGCATAGAATTACTATTCTGGATTACATACATTTCTTTTTCTGTGATTTTATTTTGTTTATTTATTTGCAAACAACATGTAATCCATGAAATATGGTATTATGTGATGCAGTAATAGTAATAATGTTTTCTTAGTTTATGGATTTCATGTCTTGTCATAATTGCGCACAGTTTAATTTTGTTTTGAAACAGTCGGTTAAGGGTTCAATAATTTTCTGTATTTTAGTTTTCTGTTGGGTCTGACAAAAGTAAAACTATTTGAAAAGGCAGTTAAAGGTTACATTTTGAAATTATTTTTATTTGTATAAATAAAAATGTTATAGTATTCCCCATGTGCTTGAAAAATGTATTATTTTAATTTTATTAACTGTTGCACTAAACTACGAATTTTAATTTGAAATTTCTCAGCATTGTGTTTAATTTTAAATTAACAGGTGAAGCTAAAAATCTACTTCCATACCCTGGACCAAACAAGATGAGAGACTGCTTTTGTACAGTAAGTCTAGATCAAGAAGAGGTCTTCCGTACCAAAGTATTTGAAAAAAGTTTAAGGTACAGCAGTTATTTTTACTATTTGTTTTTTTTTCCATGATATGTCTTAATAGTGGTTAGCACAGCTGCCTCACAACTTCAGAATCCTAGGCAGAAGTAACAATCTGGATACTAATGGAGTTTGCACTTATCTGTAAATGCAGATTTTCTCTCAGTATTCTAGCTTACTACTTATTCATAAAAATGGTGTTTTAGATTACCTGGACAATATAAATAGGCCCAATATGAGTATGTGTGTGTTAGTGTACTCTTTGTTGGACTGCTGTCCCCTTCAGGTGCTTTATTCTGTTGCTCTCCCTATCCCTGAAATGAAATAAGCAGTCTGAATGGATGCAAGAAAAATGTCAATGTGTGAGAGGGCTGTGGCATCCTCCATCTCTATATTGGAATGAAACAGTTCAAAAATGAGTGAATGAATGAATATGTCATAACTAATGATCTGAAAGTTTAACACCAATGTCTATTTTTTAAATTAGTCCAAGACATTTAGTATAAAAGCATGCGTTAAAACTTCAAACAAGTCTTACAAAAAATCTAAATTTACAGTATATCCTGCTGGAAACCTATTTTTGTTTTGAGACCTGAGATACATTTATATGTAATGGTAGTTGTTAGAACCATGAATGTTTTCTTACAAGGGAAGTCCAGTAAATCTTGTAGGATATAGAATTCACAAATTTGAATTCCTACATAATCTCCTCTATATAGAGAAACACAGACAAGAGAAGCAATAGAAACACAACTATGAAAAGCTTAAAGCAGAAGTGTTTGCCTTTTACAGAATTATATGCAATGAGTAATTAAACATAATGTTTAACAAATGTAGCTTTATGCTTTATTCACACAAAATTACATGGTGTGTTCATTGTCAGCTTATGGCTAGCTTTTATGCGTAATGTAATTTTCATTTTGTACAATTTGGTTGTAATACCATGCAGTTTAGTTGTGCAATGTCTAGTACTTCTACATCACAGCTCCAAAATCCCTGGTTCATATCCCAGCTCAGAAACCACTGAACATGTTTGACTTCTGTTCATTTCTGTGTAGGTTTTGTCCAGATACTCTAATTTCCTCCCACATGCTGAATAAATGCAGGTTATCTAAAAGCTCTGAACTGGTATGTGAATGTGGATGAGTGCATGATTGTGCTCTGCAGAGCAGTGGACTGGTATCCTATATAAGGTTGTTACCAGCTTTTGTCCCTGGTGCTGCTGGGTTAGCTGACAGCTTCAATGAGACAGTGCTGGAATATATGAGTTTACCAAATAAATAGATGGAGATTTAGTGGCAAAGACTATATAGGAAATTTGATCAATCTTAAAAATATTTAACAGTTCAGTAGAAGATACTGTACCTGGTTTTGTAGTGTTTTATAGGAAACATTACTTGTCTACAATTGGTGAATCAGTATAGCCAGTCTACTTCAATGCCTCACTCAAGCATTGTAAATGGACAGGATGATTAAGTATTAAGTAGACTACAGGAGTTTACACTGAGCATCTTTAGCATAACAACGTAGAAATGTGGTTTGGTTTCCACATATATATTTTTTACAAGTTTACATACTTTGCATAGTGTTCTGTAGAGAATAATTTGATTCATTGATAGCAAGTTTAATTTTCGTTTTGAATTGTGTACTACAAGCATATTATCTATCCATATATGAGTTTGATATTTACTGTAATTATGACTGATGTGGTTTCAAATTTGAAGCGAAATAATATTAACTTTTGAAATATTTAAAAACTTACTAATACTCTATCAAGAGAGATGTATTCCCTAATATTGAAACTTTCAGATTTGGCATCTGCTTTAAATGACAAATACAGACCATTTACTGTACTTGTTGGCAAAAAATAGCTCTGTTGCCAAGATTGGCATTTTCCTTGTAATCTGTTTATTCAGGATGTTTAGAGGAAGAAATGATTAAAAGTAAGAAAATCCACAGCAGTACCTTTTGATATGCATTGTTATTTGGTGCATCTATTGTCCCATCAAGGACTGGTTCCTTTTTCACATTCATTGATACCAGGATAGGCTTCTGTTCCCATCCTAGAACAAGTGGAGGTTTAAAATATACACATGTTGTTTATGATATTATATTTGTGAAATCCAGTGTCATTTTTGAGAGACAAACTGTATCAGCAGTATTGTAAAACATTCATATGGTGAAAATAAATTCCCTCAGCTCAATTATCATGATTAAACTAAGCATCTCTTATTGATAGACTGCATTTTAATTACGTATATAATAACTTTGGCAAAAGAAATGAGAAACTTAGAAGCTTACACCTTTACCTTTTTTGTTATTTTCGAACCCTGCACACTAGATTGTCTATGCATGTAAAAAATAAAATAACTCTCCATTTGTGACTTTTGTTGTGTGGTTTTGTTTTTCAAGTCATTTCCTTTAAGTAGTCAATTAAAGAAATGAAGTCATCCTGACTTAAAGGAAGTCTGTCCACCTACACATTTGATATTTCCCTGTTTCCAGTCATAATGTAGCGTAATCAAGCTATGACACACAGTCCTGGAATTTAGCCTAAAAATTGGTGAGGGAATACTAGTGTTATTTTATTTTGTAGACTATTATTTTATTTAGTTGTGTGTAAAATGAAATTAAATACATAGTTCTACTCTAGGTTAATAGTTTCTGTACATGTAATTGTTGTTTTTAGGGAAAGAATTGAAAACATATTTTTATCTCTCATTTGTTTTATTTATTAAATTAAACTTTTAAATTTAAATAACATCATACCTAGACATTTTAAAAACAGGGGAGCTTAATTTAGATATTTAGTTGTCTGTAAGATTTTTTTTTTCTTCTTACATTTCTCAGTTAATCAGTTCCAGCCCATCATTAGCAGGTTGGTGTTTATATAAAAAGGTGACTTTACACAGGGGTACATTAGATTTATACACATAAAGAATAACAAACATATAAATAGCAACTAAAAGTAATGTTGCACTGTTTGTTTTTAGTGTTTGTAGTTATGATTATCAATAATGTTTTAAGCACAAGGATTAGATAGCCTGCAGCGGGCTGGCGCCCTGCCCGGGGTTTGTTTCCAGCCTTGCGCCCTGTGTTGGCTGGGATTGGCTCCAGCAGACCCCCGTGACCCTGTAGTTAGGATATAGCGGGTTGGATAATGGATTGATGGATGGATTAGGTAGCTTCAAAGGCTTACTTGATTGCTAAAAGCATTATTTGTTTCTTTTTATAGTTTCATTTTTCTAAGTATTGCCAGTTCCTTACTTTTCATAATTGAGCAAATTGTGGTGGATTTCTATAAAACAGTTTTTTGTAAAAGTCTCCTTTAAAATGTGTTAAAAATCTAGAGTTTGTCAGTCTTTATAACTGAGCTGTTCAGAGCAGATACTTGCCTTATCATCACAAGGAAAACTCCAGTTATTACAAAGCAACAATTAAGTAATTTTTTTTTTTAATTTGCTAAACCTAAGTTAGATTCATGTTTATATTCTCAGTAGCTATAGCCTGCAAAGCTGGAATCAACCCAGAATAGGGCACCAATTCAGCTACTATAAAGATGAGATAGATTAAACATAAACTAAAGATACATAGTAGAGAAATCTGTATATTGTATATTGACAGAAAGAGTTAATATGGAGCCCCATGGTGTGAAAACCAGACTTAAAGACGAAATTGTACTACTTTTGTACAAATAACTTTATTATTGTGACAGAGAAATTCACTGAGGATTAGCAGCAAACAAAGGCAAATGATCAGTTGTGAAAAACATTCATGATGTTTAAGACTGATGAAACCTCTGATATCAGGTTCCTAATAGATTTATATGTCCAGTTCAGCATCATAAAGAATGTGAGTATGTCCTGGTAGTGCTGGGTGCAAGGCAAGAACCAGCCCTAACTGGGGCTGCAGTCCATTGATTATACATACACATTCACCAATAGTTTGTCAATTTCAATTCTTGTCAGACTAAAATGTGAGAGTCACTTAAAAATGGCTGTGGATTCTTTTCTTGTTGCATCATACACAGTTAATTGATCAATGTGAATTTATTGGATATAGTCACACAACTCTGTTGGAATAGTGATGCAGTTTTATGGTTATAGGTACAGTTAAACTCCTACTTTAATGTCTGACCAACATATAATGTTCAAGTGTCATGGTAGGAAGTATTACTCTTCAAATGTGCATCTTGCCTTAAAACTACTGGATTATTCTTTTCCCAGAAGTGATTTGTTCAGAAGGTGTCCTGTAAATCTCAGGTTGCAGTAAATACAATACAGAAATCTATCCTAAGAAACTGAACTTGAGGAAAGTGTGACTGTGTAAGCGGCATGTATAGACTAGAAAGCCTAGATTTTTTTGTTGACTCAGTTGGTTTAACACACTGTATAAGATGTATCACCATTGACAAACAAGAGTGGTAATAGTGCTCCGAGCACAACAAACTGAAATCAGTTTATATATTTATCTTACACCTGTATTTTTGGAAATTATTTCATGGTAATTTGTCCTCTTATTATACTTAGTGTTGTGGAGACATGTTTCCACATACAAAGCTGTGAACAAATTTGCCATTGTAGGTGTATTGTCTTCATGGTGTTACTGACTCATTTATCTGTCCTTGAGTGTGGTGTAAATCTCTTTGAAGCCAACTGCTGTAATCCTACACTGTCTAGTTTTAAACAGAATGATTCACATATAGTTTTAAATTGTAGTTGCTTTAGGCTGTTGGTGCTTCCTTTCAGATATGCACATTACTCTTACCTTTGCTAAAGATAAAGGAACACCTTATTGTGATGGAAGACAGCTACAGTTATAAAGCTTTGCTAATCAAGCATACTTTTATTTTGCTTTAACATTTACAAAAGTAATGATATATTGAATTCTATATGCTTTAAGAATTTTTTTAACTTTAAATATACTAGGGGGCTTCGCTCACCAACCCCCATGTTTGGTTTTCTGGATACACACATTTAAGATTTTTTTTTCTTTGAATTGTTGCTATTTCATTAGTTTCACTTTTATTTCAGAACTTCTGTAAAAACTATTTTTGTAATCTTGCGAGTCCCAATATGCTGAATCTTTTTAATGAGGTCAGGATAGGTTTCTCTGTTTGGAATTTCAGCACAGACAAAACGATCTACATCATCAGCAGTTAATAATTTATGTAAATGTAAAAAAGTAAGTAGAGTTCTGCATTGGACTCCTGTCTGTAAAGTCATGCTATTTTCCTCTCACAGTTCCAAAAGTACATGGGGTTACCAAGGTGATACCCCAGCTTTTCTCTTGGTTTCTGTACAAGGGCTAGACAGAATGTTTTTGACTCCTGGGGTAAATTTAGCTTTTTAAATAAGCAGACAAATAAATATATACATTAACAAAGTAACCAATAAATGCATGTGCGGTAAACTCCGTTTTTGAAATTCTCAAGATTCTTTATTTGTCACATGCGTAGTTATACAGGACAACACGCAGTGAAATGCATCCTGATCCGCTTATCCAAAACTGTGCAAAGTTAGAAGAATATCAGTTAAATTAACAAAAAGTCATAGATTGAAAGATAACAGTATAGTAGAACATAATAAATAATTAAAATTATGTGAATAAAGTAGAATTAAGTGTTAAGGTGCAATAGTGTAGTAATTATTGTGCAAAACCAAAGTTAGACTGGTGCATATTTAAATGAGGCAGTTTGTTTGTTTGCGCTACTGCGATCTTTACTTTCTTTTTTTATATTTTGCAATTTTCCTACTTTCATATGCTTTAACTTTCTCCACATGTGTATAGTGCCAACGTTTTTTTTTTTTTTTTTTGAGCCTTTCTAATTTCCCCGGTTTCATAGTCTCTAACCTGCTCTGCATGTGTTTAGCGCCAACGTTTGTAAACGTCTTTATGAAGTTCTACATTGTCTTTTACTCATTGTCTTTTAATTCTGAGCCGGATTGGACGTGCTTTTTTTTCAATTCCACTTGTTCCGGGCTGATAATTACTTTCCTTATTTTCTGAATTTGCACCTCGATTATTCTTTTTTTGCTCTTTTTTCTGTCCAACGCATTTGAGTCTCTTTTCTCCGCGCTGCTTTCTTCTTCGCTTAGATGTCGACATTTAATTTATAACGTACTGTCCTTATACACTTTATATGCGCTGAGAGCCCTGGATCTGTGTGTGCTCAAATCCTTCACAAGACTGAATGTTTTGCTGCCTATTGTCCTGTTTGATAGATTGTAAGTAGGGTGTGTCTTTGGTCTCACGGGTAGATTGTAAGTAGGGCGTGTCTTTGGTCTCACGGGTCTTTAAAATGTCTTCCGAGATGATCACGTATCGTAGACTTGCTTTTTGCTTTCCAGGACAGGATTTCTTTTTATAATAGATAGACATGTATTAATAAAGGTAAAGGATTCCTTTTAAAACCATATGCAGCTATATTTACATATTCCCGAGTCCTTTCCTGCCATATATTTTAGCTATTGTTATAGGAAGTAGGAAATAAATTGTGGAGTGAAGGCAAGGAATCCTTTTTATGCTAATAAAGTGCATGTTGGTTCACATGATCCATATCCTAGGTCCAATATGAATATGTGTGTGTTAGTGTACTCTTTGTTGGACTGCTGTCCCCTTCAGGTGCTTTATTCTGCTGCTTTCCATATCCCTGAAATGGAATAAGCAGTCTGAATGGATGCATGAAAAATGTCAGTGTGTGAGAGGGCTGTGGCATCCTCCATCTCTATATTGGAATGAAACAGTTCCTATACTGTATCTAGGTGGTAGTAGGTGTAAAAAAACACAATCACAAACTTACTGGGGCCAATTTAGAGTTTCCATCTTTAGTTTTTGTGAGAAAAGCTGGAGTATCGGGGGGTGGGGGTTACCTGAAGCCTGCCAGAGTTTTGAAATCTCCACATTATCAGCATCTGTGCACATAATTTGAACCCATTACAGGTCTGTGAGGCAGCATTACTAACCAGTAGGCTGCTATACCCCTATTTATCTTGATATATCTTGGTGGAATTTTTTTCACTTGAAATTCCTCAAAATGTAAAAATTATGGAATTTGCTTTAATGGTCAAATCCATAATACTTAAGATTTTTATTCGTAAGTCTTGAAGCTATCCTTTACTTAAAAACTTTCATAGCGTGCACAGAACCTTTAGCTGAGTTGCATGGAAAATTACATGAGATTTGTGTCCTCCAATGGTGGTACAGAACCACTAATTTTTTGTAATTGGTTCAGAGACATACCATTCCAACACAGACCTCCATGCAATGTTTTGGAGAGAAGTGTGCTTGTAATAATTTTTTTTGTATTTAACAATTACACAATACAATGCTTCGAAAGCATGTGCCTTTTCAGCATGCATTTACTTGAAGTAAATGTGGCATGTTGCTTTCTTTTTGTTTATATGATAAAAATCACTTGTTACTATATGAAATGTTTTTTCCTTGCAAGTACTGTTACAAATTTTTAAAAGAAAAGGAAAGAAGCAGATACAAATAAAAAGTTATTTCATTGCATCTGCTATGACACAGATTTTTAGTGAAGCAGTATATAGTTGTATGAAATTAAATCAAATGTGAAAAACTGGCCGTGCAAAAATTTGGGTCCCCTTGCTGATTTGAATGCATGTAAATGCTCAATATTGATTACTTGCAACACCAAATTGGTTGGATTATCTCGTTAAGCCTTGAACTTCATAGACAGGTGTGTCCAATCATGAGAAAAGGTGTTTAAGGTGGTCAATTGCAAGTTGTGCTTCCCTTTTGATTCTCTTCTCTGAAGAGTGACAGCATGGGATCCTCAAAGCAACTCTCAAAAGATCTGAAAACAAAGATTGTTCAGTATCATGGTTTAGAGGAAGGCTACAAAAAGCTATCTCAGAGGTTTCAACTGTAAGGAATGTAATCAGGAAATGGAAGGCCACAGGCACAGTTGCCGTTAAACCCAGGTCTGGCAGGCCAAGAAAAATACAGGAGCGGCATATGTGCAGGATTGTGAGAATGGTTACAGACAACCCACAGATCACCTCCAAAGATATGCAAGAACATCTTTGTGCAGATGGTGTATCTGTACATTGGTCTACAATTCAGTGCAATTTGCACAAAGAACATCTGTATGGCAGGGTGATGAGAAAAAAACCCTTTCTGCACTCAAGCCTCAAACAGAGTCGATTGTTGTATGCAAATGCTCATTTGGACAAGCCAGATTCATTTTGGAACAAAGTGCTTTGGACTGATGAGACAAAAATTGAGTTATTTGGTCATAACAAAAAGTGCTTTGCATGACGGAAGAAGAACACCGCATTCTAAGAAAAACACATGCTACCTACTGTCAGATTTGGTGGAGGCTCCATCATGCTGTGTGGCTAGTTCAGGGACTGTTGCCCTTGTTAAAGTCGAGGGTCGGATGAATTCAACCCAATATCAACAAATTCTTCAGGATAATGTTCAAGCATCAGTCACAAAGTTGAAGTTACGCAGGGGTTGGATATTCCAATAAGACAATGACCCAAAACACAGTTTGAAATCTACAAAGGCATTCATGCAGAGGGAGAAGTACAATTTTCTGGAATGGCCGTCACAGTCCCCTGATTTGAATATCATCGAAAATCTATAGGATGATTTGAAGCAGGCTCTCTGTGCTCGACAGCCATCAAATGTAGCTGGAGAGATTTTGTATGGAACAATGGTCAAAAATACCTCCATCCAGAATTCAGGCACTTATCAAAGGGTATAGGAGGTGTCTAGAGGCTGTTATATTTGCAAAAGGAGGCTCAACTAAGTATTGATGTGATATCTCTGTTGGGGTGCCCAAATTTATGCACCTGTCTAATTTTGTTATGATGCATATTGCATATTTTCTGTTAATCCAATAAACTTAATGTCACTGCTGAAATACTACTGTTTCCATAAGGCATGTCATATATTAAAAGGAAGTTGCTACTTTGAAAGCTCAGCCAATGATAAACAAAAATCCAAAGAATTAACTTTTTCAAAGAACCAAATTTTTTCATATGACTGTATTATTTTAACTGGTTGCACATATCTTTGATTCTGTCTCCAAACATTTCTGCTGTAAATCATAAATAAGTTCATTCATTTTCAGTATTGGGCGTCACGGTAGCGCAGTGGGCCTCACAGTAAGGAGACCTGGGTCCACTTCCCGGGTCCTCCCTGCGTGGAGTTTGCATGTTCTGCCCGTGTCTGCGTGGGTTTCCTCCGGGTAATCCGGTTCCCTCCCACAGTCCAAAGACATGCAGGTTAGGTGCATTGGCGATCCTAAATTGTCCCTAGTGTGTGCTTGGTGTGTGTGTGTGTGCGCGCCTTGCGGTGGGCTGGCGCCCTGCCCGGGGTTTGTTTCCTGCGCCCAATCCTGTTGTCCTGCCTTGCGCCCTGTGTTGGCTGGGATTGGCTCCAGCAGAGCCCCATGACCCTGTAGTTAGGATATAGTGGGTTGGATAATGGATGGATGGATTTTCACTATTACTACAGTATTTATTCAGTTTTTTTTTTCACTTTTTAAAGAGGTGGTTACCTGTGTATGTTTGTTGTTGTGGGTTCAACACCTAGGTACAGTATGCATGTTCTCCCTTTCCCAATGTATTTTTCTGGGGTTATTTCCCAATATTCTGTGGAAATACCGGAAAATTAAAAAATGCAATTGCTTGTCTTAGATCTTTTAAGAAGGATGGAGTTTTCTCTTAAAATCACAGAAATGAAAACTAAAATAATATTGGTTATTAGCTGTTTTAGGAAGTCCTTTACATGTGGTTCCAATGCATTAATTATAAGAAGATGTTCTGTAATTTCTGAAAGAACTAGTAGTTGTTAATATGTAGGTCTGAATTTGAAAAAAATGAATGAACAAATTAATTTGTTAGTACAAAATAAGCTTTACCTTTACTAATGGACTTTTTAGAAAGAGGAAAGAAGCTAAAATTTAATTTAAACAATGAAACTATAAAACCTTATGTACACACCAGAAGAAAAAAAAATACCTACACCCTAATAAAAATATGGTAACATAAATAGCTGATAGAACAAATGTTACTCACCTGGCAAACTGTACGTTCTCCTTTGATGTCACTGTAAGCAATGTGCTAGTTTTAGTAGTGTGGTTTTTGGAATAGAGTTCACTGACAACCACTAAATGAGTACATGGTTACTATGGTTTGTCTTTCTAATAGTGGACAGTAACAGTGTAGAGTGAAACTTTTCATCCACTGTACCATAACAGCTTTGTAAATTGTTAAAGGTCAAATTGAATGCATAGTTATTTTACTCTTGCACTGAAATGGTTACTTTTCGTTATGCTGTTGTGGTGTCAATATCCTTCTAAAATTCTTTGAAATATTGCAGTTCTAACATTTAACAAGGCCCTAGCTTTTATATAAAGATAAGAAACTCTCTAGTTTGGTCTTTAACTACCATGTAAGTGAGCGGTAACCTATCAGGCCAAGATTAGAAAAGGCCATTAGAAAAACACACTATTCATATTAATGTGTCTCAAAGGGATTGCAAAATAAAAGAACCCAAATCTTTTAAAGCATACAGTTTATCTCAGAATTAATCATCAAACAAGTCTCTATTAACCTCAGTCAGCATCAAAGAATACAAAGACACCACTCACCGGTCCGGTGTTCAGGAGTATGAATTACATGTAAGAAGTTTGTATCGACATATGAGGTCATAAAGGAATGATACTGCTTTCAAAACAGAACATAACCATAAAGTATTGTTGCAGAAGCTTTTTTATTGGCAAAGAACACCATGTGTGTTTACAATGTACAAGACAGAGCTCGATCCAGAAATTGATCCAAAACATAACCTGTAACAAAATGGCTCAAAAAGAAGAAATGTCAGTTTAAAAATCACTTCCTAAAGGCTAGACCTAAATGCTGGTGAAATACTGTGGGATTTTTTGAAGTGTACTGTACTATATATTACTCATTTGATGAAATTGTATATGGAGGAGGTGGCAGATATTTATCCGAGTCATCCAATTGATCATCAAATCCATCCAATTGATGCAACGTTAAAAGGAATACTTTTGTGAATGTATCCTTTCCAGTGATTACTTTGTGAGGTAGTGGAGCCAGAGATGCACATATTCTTTCCACCTCCGAGAAACTGTATTTCTTGTTGTTTTTGTTGACTGGGGAATTTTCAAACTGTAATCCTTCAGTATTATTTGTTAGAAGAGGTCAGTGAAGTTTTGAAATTAAGATTCAGTTATATATTTTAAAAGAAAAAAACACCAAGTGTTTACTTTATTAGAGAACTATTGTGCTTGATGTAATAGTGTTCTCTGTTGTGTTGCTTGTCATGTAATGAAATAGAATACTGTATTACTTATAATTTTATTATTTTATATGTACACATTTTTTAACAGGAAGTTAATCATTTGAAAATAAATAGGAATTGCATTTTAAAAGAGTAACTTGAAGCACCAAATATTATTATAAAACTAAATCTGTTTTAATAGTGCAAATGCGATGGAGTTTTCTTTGTGTTTTTATTCTCAAGGTTTCTTCTTTCTACTGAGATTTGAATGTTGGTTCATTAATAAGACTGTGATACCTGGTTACCAGTTACATCTTTTACGTGGATATATCTAAAGATGCATAGGTTGTGCAATGTGTCTTCACAAAAAAAAAAATCAAAACCAAATTATTTTCAAGTATTTCATTCAAGTCCCTTAACAAGATACCATGTTCACTTCTGCTAGATGCAAATGTTTTCTTTAACCCACAATCCTGACATAACTTTAAATCATCTGGTTTTTATTCCTAATTAATAACTAAATAGGCGGCACGGTGGCGCAGTGGGTAGCGCTGCTGCCTCGCAGTTAGGAGACCTGGGTACCTGGGTTCGCTTCCCGGGTCCTCCCTGCGTGGAGTCTGCATGTTCTCCCCGTGTCTGCGTGGGTTTCCTCCGGGCGCTCCGGTTTCCTCCCACATTCCAAAGACATGCTGGTTAGGTGGATTGGCGATTGTAAATTGGCCCTAGTGTGTGCTTAGTGTGTGGGTGTGTTTGTGTGTGTCCTGCGGTGGGTTGGCACCCTGCCCAGGATTGGTTCCTGCCTTGTGCCCTGTGTTGGCTGAGATTGGCTCCAGCAGACCCCCGTTACCCTGTGTTTGGATTGAGCGGGTTGGAAAATGGATGGATAATGGATATAGTGAATTGAAGGTAATTTTTTTTCTCCAAACCTGTGTAGCATGTTTATTCATAAAGAGAAGGAGATATTTCATGTTGCTTTGGAATCAACATGAAATGTTATATATATATTTTGGAAAAGTTATGGAATAATATATCTAAACGGAATCACTGTAAGTTATCTTTTTGGCCAGCTGGCACAGGTAGATCTATGTTTCATTTCACAATTTTTTAACATATAGTTCTTGTGTTCATTTTAGCCCCTTTTATGGAGAAGATTTTTACTTTGAAATTCCAAGAAACTTTCAGTATTTATCTTTCTACGTTTATGACAAAAGTGTTTTCCAAAGGGATTTACCACTTGGTAAGTATGTTTCTTGACAGATGTATTTCTAACTCTGTATCAGTAATATTTCCATATCATTTATGATATTGCCTAAGTCTGTGTGTAATGTCTGTCATTTTTAGATTAGGTTGATTTTTGGTTCAGAAACATTCTGGAAAGACTCATGATATGCTTTAGATTAAATGCTTTTAGTTTTTGAATCTTGTTTTTATCTGGCTAGACAGATTTCTTTATTGTTTATTTTTAAATCTGTTTTATCTCAATTCTGGCTAAAATTGGCTCAAGTATAGAAAGTGAAGTAAAACACCCAGTAAAATAATGTAACCGGTGTAGAAGGTTTCTACATATAGATTCAAACTTTAAACACAGAGCTGTGAAGCAATGAAAACATAATAGTTATGTTTACATGTAAGATATGCACAATATTATGTATTTTAATTTTTTTTTTTAATTGCAACATTTTGCATGGTTTTCTGATATGCAGGTTTTTTATGCTTTATTTTCAGTACATTTTACTGTAGTGTGTAATCAAGTTGATTGTTTTTAGAAACAAAGTTTTATCTTCCCAAAGTAATATATATTTTACCTATGGTTCAAATAACAAATTAGAGCAGATAAAAGTGTCTTTACTTTTATGTAATGACTAATAAATAAGCATGGTTTGTTTTTGTTAATGTTTTCTACCTAATTTATGTATAATATTTATATTAATATTTAATTTACTTTATATTGTTATTGTGAATTGCGCTCTGATATTTCAGGTAAAGTAGCCATACGAAAAGAGGATCTGAACAAGTATAGTGGAAAGGAGCATTGGTTCACTTTACAGTCCATTGACCCAAACTCAGAAGTGCAGGTATTTACATCAACTAATCTAAACACATATTTGATTTATTTCTGCAGACCATGTCTGTGGTTTTGGATCAGAAAAATAAAAAATGTTGTTCTGAAAAAATAATTAAAAAAAAAAAAAAAAAAAAAAAGCTAAATTTGTTTGTTACCGCAGTATCTTTGTGGTGTGTAAACTTGTTTTGGTGTAACTTTACAAACTGTCCATATTATGCAGTTGTCCATAAATACATGCTATGTTAACTAAAAAGGCAGTAAAAAATAGAATAACATCTTACCCAGAAACTTGAGGTGTTTGCATGATTTCCAAGTATAAATGGAATGTGGGAATTAATTTCACCAAACAATACATAACCTATAGTGTGTCTATAGTGCTGTAAAATGGCATCTAGCTATATTTAATAAAGAAATATGAAGCAATAAGCATAACATTTACAGATTATATATACCTTTAATTTTTAAAGCTGGGCTGTTATGATGAGTTACACAAGTAAAAAAATTGTACGTTATTTTTATGTAATGAATAAAAAATAATTACCATCAGTATCACCTTGCAATACATATAAAATGATTTAACTACATCCTTCAAATCTTTTAATTATATTTAGAGAGTATCATTAATTAAATAAGTTAGATGATACAAAGTAGCATTGATATTTTTTTGTTTTGTTTTTTAATAACTTGTTTTTCCCTGTCAATGTATTTCCTAGTATTTTTAACAAAAATACAATTTAAATTATATTTTCCATTATAATGTAAAAGTAGACCTAAGTTTAGATTCAAATTTAAGGAGAGTAAACTCAATGAATTTCATTGTTTTAGATTAAACGGGATCCCACACACATTTTGATAAAATGCCACAATTTTTCTGATATGATATGCTTTTTATTTAAAGTCTCCTGAAAGATTAACAAACAATAAATAAAATGAATAGTAAAAATGATATGCCTGTTAAGTTAGAAAAGTGAAAGCAATAGCATAATTATTCAATGATCTCTGGTAAATTATAAAAGTATAAAGCATGTTGAGAAACACAAAAATATTTCAAAGTAGCTCAAGCCTTATTTTAATTTAAAATATACTATTTAAGCAAAGAAACAAATATTGGAAAGTGTTCAAAGATAGCAGACGGCATGTGGGAAGAAGCTGAGTTGTGAAAAAAAAGTGTAGGGAATGGTAATTTGATGTGGGAAGAAATTGGTGATTTTTTTTTTTTTTTTTGCATATAGCAAGGAATATACTTTAAGATAATTGTAGAAGAGTGAGGAGAACGGAAGCCTCTGCATAATTTCAAATGATACATAAATAGCAAAATCATATAAAAGTTTCTAGCTAGGAGAATGGTACTATGTATTTAGTAGTTTACTTATTCATTTGAATACAAAATAACTGCATTTTTCTGAAGGTAATTGGTTTGTTAATCTTCTTTTATTGTTTGTATTGTCATGTAACCCTGTATAGGAATTTGTTTATTTAATATTAGTGCAGGTTTGACAGAGTCAGTAATAAGAAATATTAAACTGTTAGCTTTCATTTTGTTTGTTCATTTTTTTCTCCTTTTAAATTTTCCACCATGAAGAACTAAACCATGCAGAAATGTGTTGGGTAAAAAAAGTTCTGCACATATTTGTGTTATTTGTTGTCATTTTGACAGGTGTGGTGTTGTTTATTCCTGCATGTGTTTTTTTTTTTGCCCTGTCTTTCTTTTCTCAGGCATTACTGGCAAAAACTAAACTGATAAACATTATAAAACACATCCAAGTTCCAAATTATTTCCTTATACAGTCTAGCTTAATTATTTTTTCCTTCACTGAATATACTATGTAGAGCATACATTATAAAATATTTTTCAGTAATATAATGTGTTCTTTACTCTTATTGATACACTTGTATGGCTATATATTTATTTTAATCCAAGGGGAATTTTTCTTCGAGAGCATATTAGGGCCACAGAGAAGATAAAAAGAATATAGACACAGTGGAAAAAAAAGGTCTATTTCACACTGAAAATTGAAATGTTGATTTTAATCTCATAGTTTATTTCGAGATTAAAATCAACATTTCAATTTCAATCTTGTATTTTATTTTTTCATTAAAATATTTGTGAACTTACTCTTAAAATCAATTTTTAATTTACTAGACTTTCTCAAAATCCATCCTAACTAAAGTAGCATGTTAAATGCTTTGTATTTTAAGTGTTCCCTGACTCAGTCATGAATCAATCTCTACGTGTTTCTTAAATGGACTTTAGTTACAATGGGGTTTGAGTAAATTAAACACTGAATTCAAGATGAAATTTACAATGTTCTACTTTAGTGATGAAATAAAGTACTAGATTAAAGTGGAAATTTCGACTGTAATCGCAAAACAATTCTTTTATTTTTCTTCAGTGTCCCTGTTTTTTTTTTGTTTTTTTTTTTCTTCTTCACTGTGGCCCTAATACACTTACATATTTTTCAGATGCTGTCTACAGAGTTTTTGTTGGAAGGGAGTTGCACATTTTAAGTAAATTAAAAATTTTAATCAGCAGGCATACTTTACAAAGATAGTCATTAACTATACAGCTAATAAAACATTTTCACAGAAATATTGAACATGCACGTGTAGGTGTAACTATTACTTTTTTATTAATGTAATGTATTTAGATGTAAATGCAATTCTTTGTATTAAAAGTTGAACATTTTTCATTTCTATGACCAGTTCATGCTGGATTCAGAACCTTGTTCCCATGGTGGCTTTTTACATAGTGGTCTGGTTTTATTGCTCAATTACCTTTGAAAATTAGTTCAGTAGCTGAAATGTTTTTAGAGATGCAATTCTGAATAGAATAACATGCAGTTTGTCACATTACAAAGAATTCCATTTAAGAGAAAATGTGCAACATTTGATCAAATTGGTGCTGGTACTTAATTAATTAGACTTAATGAGACTTAGTTGGACTTAATTAAATTGACTTGGCTAATTATTTCCATGAAATTCTTCTGTCAACTATAAAGTACTTGTTATTGTGGTACTTTCGTTGAAATGAACAGTATTTATAAGTACTTGACCTTTTTGTATTAGCATGCTTCTGTTTGGATTAATTAGAATATTTTTTAAAGATGTGAACTTTATGGATTATTTCATTGTTTTTAAAAAAAATTTAAAGGTTCTTTATTTTAAAAATGATGACATCTTTCTAGGGCAAAGTTCATCTTGAGATGAAGCTTCATGAACTAATCACAGAGACTGGTTCAGTGTGTCAGCAGCTCGTAATAAGGTAATTAATCAATATTTATCTTTCCTAAATAACAGCCAATGTAGTTTATGGCTGAGGGAGGCTTAAATAGGTATTTTTTAGCTCTGGCTTTTCCAAGAGATGATAAAAGTAATGTCAGAAAATCAAATCTGGTTTTACTATGAGTCCATGTGAAGAACACCTGCCTTTACCATGCAAGTAATAAAGACTGGATGTATAAAATGATAGATTTTTAAGTTACCTTTAAGTTTACCTTCTTAGGTGCATCCTTGATAGTTTCAACCTTTTATTACATGTGTTTTTTATTTTATGTGCCAGAATCAAGAAACATCTACAGAGAAGTAGAAAAGATAATTATATATTTTTTTCAAAATATGCAGACACTAATTTAATATAAAACAATTCACTGGAACTTCCTTAACCAACTGCAGCATGAAGACATATATACAGTGGAACCTCGGTTCACGACCATAATTCGTTCCAAAACTCGTGAACTGAAATAATTTCCCCCATAGGATTGTATGTAAATACAATTAATCCGTTCCAGACCATACGAACTGTATGTAAATATATTTTTTTTTTTAAGTGTTTAAGCACAAATATAGTTCATTAAACCATAGAATGCACAGCGTAATAGTAAACTAAATGTAAAAACATTGAATAACACTGAGAAAACCTTGAACAACAGAGAAAACTAACACTGCAATAGTTCGCGCTATAGCGCTACCAACCGCTGGCTAAAAACACTTTTTTTAATGAGTTTTAAGCACAGGGAAAAAAATGAACATTTGAAAAAATTCGTAATTTAATAAACCACCAAGAAAAGTAACATTGCAACAATGCACGCTACAAACCGATTGCTTTAAACAGAAGTGAAAACAAAAACAAGCCCAGTGCATTCTTTAACTGCCTTTTCTCTACCTTATGCGTCCAGCCCTCTCTCTCGCTCGCTCGGGTGTGTGTGTGTGTCTCTCTATCGCGCTGCCTGTGTGTGTGTGTGTCTCTCTCTCGCGCTGCCTGTGTGTGTGTGTGTCTCTCTCTCGCGCTGCCTGTGTGTGTGTGTCTCTCTCTCGCGCTGCCTGTGTGTGTGTGTGTCTCTCTCTCGCGCTGCCTGTGTGTGTGTGTCTCTCTCTCGTGCTGCCTGTGTGTGTGTGTGTGTCTCTCTCTCGCGCTGCCTGTGTGTGTGTGTGTCTCTCTCTCGTGTGCCTGTGTGTGTCTCTCTCTCGTGTGCCTGTGTGTGTGTCTCTCGTGCGCCTTTGTGTGTGTGTGTGTGTGTGTGTGTGTCTCTCTCGCACCTGTGTGTGTGTGTCTCTCTCTCTCTCTCGTGTGTGTGTGTGTCGTGCTCTCTCGCTCTCTCTCTTGCTCGCTGCACAGGAAATGCACAGGGAGAGACTGAACACGTACAAACCAAAAGGGAAACTGGCTTGTTTGTATACCGAGTGTGTGGTTGTGAACAGATGCAAAAGTTTGGCAAACTTTTTGGTCGTAAACCGATTTGTATGTGTTCCGAGACGTTCGTGAACTGAGGTTCCACTGTGTCTGTGAGTGTGTGTGTGTGTATATATATATATATATATATATATATATATATATATATATATATATATATATATATATATATATATATATATATAAAATGTATATGTATATGTATATGTATATATATAAATATAATACAGTAACTCTTGCTATATCGCGCTTCGACTATCTCAGATTTTATATGTAAGCATATTTAAATATATATATCGCGGATTTGTTGCTGGTTCATGGGTTTCAGTGGACAATGGGTCTTTTAATTTCTGGTACATGCTTCCTCAGTTCGTTTGTCCAGTTGATTTCATACAAGGGACGCTATTGGCAGATGGCTGAGAAGCTACCCAATCAGAGCACGTATTACGTATTAAATAAAACTCCTCAAATATATTGTGAGCAGGGGGGCTGTTCGCACCCCTAGAGGATACGGACACTTGTCTAAAAAATGCTGAAAGACTACCTTCATGTTGCTCCCTTCCTTGCTGGGCTTACTTGCGGCTGCTTTGTCAAGCAATATGCTTCCCGCACGGTGCTTCGCATACTTAAAAGCTCGAACAGCACCTATTGATTTTTGATTGTTTGCTCTTCTCTCTCTCTCTCTCTCTCTCTCTCTCTCTCTCTCTCTCTCTCTCTCTCTCTCTCTGACATTCTCTGCTCCTGACGTGCACTCCTTTGAAGAGGAAGATAAAAGAGTGCACATATAATTGTGAGACGGAACTGTCATCTCTGTCTTGTCATGGAGCACGTTTAAACTTTTGAAAAAGAGACAAATGTTTGTTTGCAGTGTTTGAATAAAGTTCCTGTCTCTCTACAACCTCCTGTATTTCTGTGCAAATCTGTGACCCAAGCGTGACAATATAAAAATAACCATGTAAACATATGGTTTTTACTTCGCGGATGTACTATGATACATAGTGCAATGAGAAAAGCTGCAAAATCAACCAGAATGTTCAAGCAAATTATAGAAAAAAACCTGATCTAAATTTGTTAAGCAGTTCTCTCATGAAAAGTGGACAGACATAGAGACACAGCTGGTTGAAATTTAAATATGTAGGGATATCTATAACTAACACTATATGGATAGGTATTTTTTCTGTTTTTCATATTTAAAATAATACACAATAACAAACATAATCATAGTTTGCAGACTTCACTAAATGAAAACTATAGATGGCTCCATAAAGAATGCTGATTAGGATTTGGGTGGTACATTAGCTTTATGTTCATGGAGAACATAAGAGATATTTTCTTGGCAGAAAAACTGAAATTTCACTTTAATAAGCATAAGCAAGCTTACAATGCAACAGTTATGTGTACTTCTGGAGTAACAACTACCTGCAGTTTTATTTTCTTGATATAGTTTTATGAAATTTATGTTACACTGTATGCAGTATAGTATAGATTTAGTTATATAGTACCTTTACAGACTTAGTTATATTTAAGTTTGTTTTTGTGTTATAGTCTTGAGTTATTTTGCCTGAAGTTATTTCCAGATCATTTTTCTAATCAGAGACCAGCTGTAGCCTCAAAACACAGAGTAAAAATTTTTCTCCCTTATGTTTGATAGCTTTTTCCATGTAGACATTTTCTGTTTTTGTCCTACTTTTTTATCAGTTTCATTCATTTGCTTGTGAATCTTTTCCTGCTTTGTTGTTGGCAAACGTCTTTTGTTTTTAAGTAACCAGATAAGTATTAACAGTCAATTAAATTACCATCTGTATCCTTGTTCGTTTGTGTGTACATAAAATGTCTAATAAAGACAAATTTTCTTCTTAATATTTACAAGGAAATTAATATGTACAAAATTGTGAGTCTACTGTTTGACCCCAATTAAATCTTGTATTTGTGGCCTTTGTGTGTATTTCTTTTTATGTTCACATTATGTTTCATATGGCAAATCTGGTTCCTTCCCACACTTCAAACATATACTGTCTACTAAATTGTTCATTCTAAACTGAACCTAATAAAAGAATGAGAGAATGAAAATAAGGAGCTGTTTGCAAAAGCATGTGGTCTGAAGTACAACCATAAAAAGTATAGCCATACCTTTGAAACAAATAAATACCTTGCTATTAGATAAGTTAAAGGGTAAAAAAATGCATATTAAGAGTGATTTACCAGTTTGAAATACAAAGTAAAGCATATCTTGGAGGACATTAAAAGGCTAGTCAGAAAAAATACAACATAGAGTATTCTAGTAATACACATATTCATTCAATTATGAAAATCAGAGTTCCTTTCCCTTTTTTGATTTCTCCATGTAAATTAAATTTTGTGCAGTCTTTATAAAATTTTGAATTTTTTATCGACACTTGTAGCCCTGAAGATTCAGATACTAAAGTTGGAGCAATACAATAGCCAGTCCTAAATAAGAATAGTGGTACAATTTAATTATGTACTATAAGATGTTTTACACCAAGTAAAGGGAGGTGGACATGATTCTTTTTGACAGTGTTCTTTTTTTCCATGTGTTTTATTACAAAAGCTACATTGCTAAACTTGTAGCTTTTTCACAACTAATACTGCTTACACCTCAAGTGTAAGTATATATACATACCGTTTGTGTTTGTGTGTGTGTGTGTGTATGTGTAAATATGCCATCATCTGCTTCATGTAATGCAATTCCATGTTTTCTTCTGAGTAGTATTTCCTAGCTTGAGGCTCCATAGTACTGGGAAGATTAGAGTATTTTACCCATCTAAAAATGCATTTTATTCTTTAATGCATGCATTTGCCCTGATGGAAGGCATAAAAACTTCTGAAGTCCTGCCACATAATTGCGTAACAAGTGAAATCAGTCACACTTCATCATACCAACTTACAGGAAGTTTGCTTCCTAAATATGCTTATGCATGCACCAGTATGTTACAGACAGTATACAAAAATGATCAGTGCTTACTGGAAAGCAGTCAGTAAGTTGAGGGATGGTGTGAGTTGTTGGCAGTACTCCACAAAATCTGTTTCTGCTACAACACATTCTGATTAGCAAATTACCCTTTTAATATTAATTTTTTCCCTCAACAGACTTCACTTTTTCATCTCTGTTAAATTTTGTTTTGTCTGCCCTGTACTATTCAATGTTATATTTCATCTTAAAGCCCACCATGAATAATTATAGTTTTTGATTTAATCATATGTTTTGTTTTATTGTGTTAATTTGAGCAGATAATAGAATAGTGAAATGCAAGTTTAATATGAACATTTCTTTGGTGCTGGAACACCTGGTTTGGTTAAAAACTTAACACTGAAAACAAGTAATTTATAGACAGAATTTTTAATCTTTTTCTGAAATCAGTTTTCAACATATTTGTACATAACAAATCTCTGTTTCAGAGGCAGTAACTAAATATTATACCAAAAGGAAAAGTATAACAAAAAAGCATGAAGAAAATGTCTTTCTCTCTCTCTCTCTCACTTTTAATAGCATTGATAATTTTTCCATATAATAAATTAAGTACTTTTGTGACTCTCTTGTGGGATAAACAAGTTGGAAAATTGAGAGAATAAATGGATTGTTTACATATTAAACATTTGCACTATAAACAAGAAAGATATCACTCAAATATTAAGATCGTTACAAATCTTGAAATTTTAAACAAATGACATTTTTATAACTAACTTAGAGCTATAACAACTACAGTATGTAAAATATGTATCTTTTTATCACTAGAACTACAATATCATGATAGAAATTAGTATGAAATAAATGTGTGTAATTATACAAATTATTGTAAAAGCATAATGAGAGAGAGCAGAATTTATATTTTTAATTAATCTGCAAAATGATTGCTTTGTCTTCTTTGTTATTTTTAGTATTGGTCTTTGTAAGTTGGTTAAAGTCTGCAGTTGGTTTCACTCATTTAATTTTTTTAAAGGAAATTAAAGTTTAGTAACCATGATTTGTTCTAATGCCATTTTTTGCCCTCATTAAAATAGGTTCTGGATTGTTTTTTTATTATTATTTTCTAATTGTAAGAAAGAAATGTATAAACTGAGCATTAGTCTAAAGTAAGTTTTAACATTCAACTATATATTTTTGCTTTGGTTTTAGCAGGTGAATGAAAGCGATCATTTTGTGTGAGGTTTTTTGTGATGTTTTTATCAATCAGTTCTTGACTTTAGAACTTACTTTCATTCACATCAAGCTAGTATGGTAATGCAAGAGGAAATGATGACATACATGAATCTTATGTGCACAACAGGAAAGTGTACCTCCCCGGTTTTCAAACCGCTGTGGCTTTGGTTTGGCGTCATTCTGAGTGTACCAAATAGTAGCTCTTCTGATTGCAGGAAAGATGATTTTAAACTTGTCTAAACCTTAAAAGAAAAGTGTTACAACTGTATCATTATGTGGTTGATTTATTTTTCCTTAATAGTTCACATTGTGTTGTTATAATAAATAGCTGGTTCTGGTTTGTTAGGCATTTTTCTTTTGCATATATTTTAGTCAAGTGTACATTTTTGTTCTTGAAAAAGCTTTTTACCCATTTTTATTGTATCAAGTTTATTGCTTCCAGATTTCTGGTAAAATGCTCTGTCTAATTAAGTATCTTAAATGTATTTTTATATCAACTGTAACAAATATCATAGAACACCTCTTTCTCTATGTGAAGTCCGGTACTAAAGGTTTATACAGGAAAAATCCAAGGAAAAAGAGGAAGGAAACTATAGAATCTTAAACTGCAAACTTATGCAAAAGGAAATTAAACATTCTTCCATATGGCGATTCTGTAGCTGTCTTTGTTGACTTTATTCTTCTATCCTGGAAGCCTTTAGTTTAAAATAATGGTTGATTTAATATGACATGTGGATTGCTAAGGCCCCCAAACAGCAATACACATTAAGGAAAAAGTTTAGGAAATACTGGTAATAAAGAAACTTATTTTCAGTCTTGCAATAGTGCACCCATATATATAACTTTGGCCATAGAGTTCTGATTTATTGTGGTGACAAAGAATGCTCCCTTCAAAGAATCCATGTAAATGCAAGTTTTCTTAATTCTCTGTATTTTATAACATTAAAATCAAGCTGATTAACATTTACATTTTCAGTTTTATTCTTTAACAAGCACTCCTAAATACATGATCTAAAACTGCTGTGATGGTGAAACATGTCCAGTTCATGGCCTGTACAGGTTCTCTTTCTGTAGTGCATTGTCAATCAAAAGCTAGCTCATTGTAAGAAAATTAATCAGATGATTTTTCTTCAGTTAATTGCATTTACAGTATTTATATGCTGAAATAAGAATGTCATTTAACTAAGTTAAATTCAGCAGCAGTAATGCATGCAAGATGGTAGCTCATTTATTATCCAGTAAAAATAGATGTTCACTTTATTAATTATTTATTGAACCTATCAGCTATATTACTTTCTTATAAAGTAATGTCAAAGTTGTGTTCAAAATATCTGTGTATCAAAGTGTTTTGTCATATGCATCAGGAATGGCAAAATGGCAGAGTAAGCTTAATGACCGTAGATTAATTTTATTCATGATTTAGTTCTGCACCATATGTGTATCAGGATATCCTGATAACAAGACATTCAGATCAACATTTCTTGCTAATTTCTATAAATTAAATGTTTTTAAAGTAACATTAAAAGATTTACAGTTCTTAAAGTTTCTGCTTTCACCTCATTGCAAAAGAAAAACCTCTAGAGTAGTGAGCTGACATGAGACAAAATGTCCCTGAAATATCTTTTGAGAGTGACAGCAAGCTAATCAAGATTAGATGCATCCTGTTGTTGCATTCTAACCACAGAAACAGTTTTATACAGTGTTTCATTTTTTCAATGTATATTCTAAGTTATGTAGTAACTGAGTCTATTTTCATCTCTAATTTACAAATCTATTCTGACAGCCAACATATTTTTATATTGTATTAGTGTAGCTTCATATGCTTTGCTAGCATAATGAATATATTAAACTTATTTGAACAGAACATTTTGCATTGTGATAATTGATGTATGTTACATAAAGTTGAATTCCTAACTCACAAAATAAATTCAATGACCTAAACAAACTTGCTGTTTACCAGTTTAAATAATTTGCAAATACATTTTTTTAGGCTTTTCATTTGTTACAGTAATTACTGATAGTTGTATATACTTGTTGAAAATAAGACATAATGGTATATTGCTGGGAATAATGATGATAATGTATGAGAAAATGATAATTTGTCGCCAATATGAAATTATGTCTTTTTTCTATTCAAAGGGTGATTGAGTGTCAAGGATTGCCTCTTATCAATGGCCAGAGCTGTGACCCTTATGCCACTGTATCTTTAATTGGACCATCTAGGTAAAGTATCTTAAACAACCATGCTTGATTATTGTGCACTTACAATACCTTCAGAAAGTTTTCAGTTCCCTTCTCTTTCTTCATCTTTTGTCATGTTGCAGCCTTATGCTAAAAGTGTTTAAATTATTTATTTCCTTCTCATCAAACAGCAATCGATACCCCAGAATGACAAAGTGAAAGCAGAATTTCAGGAATTTTTGTAAATTTATTAAAAATAAACTGAAAAAACTTTATCTTAATGACACAAGTATTCAGACCCCTACCCCTGTGGTAAATGTACCTGATTAGACATGACTAGGAAAGGCAAAAACCTGTCTAGATTAGATAAACTTTATTAATCCTATGGGGAAAGTCAGATGCGTATAGCAGCAGCAACATAAAAAACAAGAATACAGACTCACAGGACAGCTAATCAGTTGATAAATAAATAATTGTATATTGTGTAGATATTTTAAAATGAACTTCAACAGTATGTCGGGAGGAAGCATTGAATTACCTATAAGGTCCTCAGTTGACAATTTGTGTCACAACATAAACTAAGCAATGAGGTCAAAGGAATCACCTACAGAGCTTAGAGTCGGGATTGTATCGAGGCAGACGGCAAGGCTACAAAAAATTTAATTATAGAGACAGTGGTCTCTATAATTCTTAAGTGTAGTAAATTTGGAACAAACATGGGTCTTCCTAGAGGTGACTGTCTGGCCAAACTGAAACTTGAAACTTGGTAAGAGAGGTGACTGTGAACCCATTAGTTGTACATTTGTTGAGTTCCAGAAAGTATGTGTGGAGATGGGAGAAACATCTAGTAGGACAACCACCACTGCAATGCTCTGCTAATCTGGGCTTTATGCCAGATTGGCCAGATGGCGCGTGAAAGCCTGCTTGGAGTTTGCAATTACAAGAAAAAATTCTCAGACTATGTAAAAAAAAGATTCTCTGGTCTGATGAAAACTAGATTGAACAGTTTGGCCTTAATTGTAAGAGTCATATCTAGAGTTAATCAAGTCCTACTTATCTCCTGTCCAATACATTCCAATGGTAAAGCATGATTGTGGCAGGATCATGCTGTGGGGTTGTTTTTCAGCGGCAGGGACTGGGAGACTAGTCAGGGTTGAAGGAAAGCTGAAAGGGGAGAGGTACGGAGATATCTTTAATGAAAACCTGTTCCAGATCGTACTGGGTCAGATGTTTTCCTTCTAACAGGATAATAACCCTAAGCACAAAGTAAAGAGTGGACTAGGGTCTACTCTGTGAGTATTTTTGAGTGGCCCAGCCCAAGCCCAGACGTGAACCCAATTAAACATCTCTGGAGACCTGAAAATAGCTGTTCACCAATGTTCTCCATCAAAACTGACTGAGCTTGTTAGGATCTGCAGAGAAGAATGGCTGAAAACCCCAAATAGATAGATAGATAGATACTTTATTAATCCCAGGGGGAAATTCACATATTCCAGCAGCAAACATATTAAATTAAAGAGTAATAAAAAAAAAAAGGCAGATAAAAAAAAACAGACAATAACTTGAATAATGTTCAACGTTTATCCCCTCTGGTGGAATTGAAGAGTCGCATAGTTTGGGGGAGGAATGATCTTCTCAGTCTGTCAGTGGAGCAGGACAGTGACAGCAGTCTGTCACTGAAACTGCTCCTCTGTCTGGAGATGACACTGTTTAATGGATGTAGTGGATTCTCCATAATTGATAGGAGCCTGCTGAGTGCCCGTTGCTCTGCTACGGATGTCAGACCGTCCAGCTCTATGCCAACAATAGAGCCTGCCTTCCTCACCAGTTTGTCTAGGTGTGCAAAGCCTGTTGCATCATAACATAGAAGATTTCAGGCCGTACTCGTTGTCAGTTGTGTTTCAACAATGTACTAAGTAAACCCTCTGAATACTTGTGTCAGTGTGATTTCAATTTTTTATTTTTAATAAATTTGGAACATTTTTCAAATATTTTCACTTTGTCATTTTGCTGTATTGAGTATTGCCGGATTGAGGAAAAATTAATTTAAATGATTTTAGCATAAGGCTGCAACATAAAAAATTGTGAAAAAACTGACGGTGTCTGAATTCTTTCTGAAGGCATGATATAACTTATTTTGCTGTTTTTACGTAATGATTTCTAAGACTGCAAATAAAAATGGTTTGTATCTCATATGTAATTCCTGAAGGAAGAAAATGGTCTTGTGTCCTATCACTTTGCAGTGCAGCTTACAGTTTATACACACACACACACACACACACACACACAGAGAGAGAGACAGAGAGAGAGAGAACTTATACAGCACATTGCTGCACCCACCACATGACAAACCAACTCAGGATCCCAGATTAGGACCTAAGTGCAGCTATGCAATGGGTGACACCTCAGTGCCACACTTATTCAGATAGAATGGAACCAATGTGAGGTTTTTTATGGAGGCTGGAGATTTTCCCTGCAGGTTGGAGGGCATACATGCAGGGCAGGATGCAGTTTAATGTCATACCCAGGATGGAGCAATTGCAGGTTAAGGGCCTTGCTCAAGGGCCCAACGAAGTAGAGTCACTTTAGGCGTTTACGGGCTTCAAACCATCAACCTTCCGATTGCCAGTGCAACTCCCTAGCCTCAGAGCCACTACTCTGAGTTACTTTCTACAGTTCCAAAACATGTCATTTTGAAGATACTAAATTGAACTGGTGTGAGAGGGAAAAGTTTAGTGTGTGTGAGGGACTTGAAATGTCATCCTATCATGATTGGCTTCTATTGTTCTGTAATAGAGAATGTGGATTCAGATGGTTCTGTGATACATTTGACTTCTTTCTTTCTTACTTGTGCTTATGCTAAAAATTATCTATAGGGGTATTTTGAATATATGTATCTGGAAAATTTCTGTATTGTAACACCTGGTCCCTACCTGAGTGTTTTCTCTGTAGAACTTGTATATTGTTTGTACATGGTCGCTTTTATTTTATACTTAAAACCTATGCATAGAGGTTGATAGGTAAATCAAAATTTCCTGTAGTGTAGCAGTATATATATATGTGTGTGTGTGTGTGTGTGTGTGTGTGTGTGTGTGTGTGTGTATGAGTGATTATATAATCTAAATAATAAATAAATCTGTTATAAATAATCTATATTATAACCTAAATGTGTTTTTTATAGACAAAAAATGGAATTTAGAGCGAGTTCAATAGTCTGTTTTGGTAATTTATATTTAAATTAGATCAGATCAAAAGAAGACTAAAGTAAGAAAGAAAACAAGCAACCCACAATTTGATGAAACATTCTATTTTGAGGTAAGTGGTTTAGTAAAATTAACCCAAAATGATAAATGTTAGGATAAACTTCATATAGAACTGGGAGTTTATCGAGAACAAAACAATTTAGTCATTATATTTGAGGGGGAGGAGGAGATGTTGGTTAACAATATGTTAATTTACACTGGATTTTGTATCCCTGTGCAATTTTTAAAATAAGTTAAAAGTTAATCTGGTTTGTTTACTTGTGATTAAATTGGAGCAAATGCTTAAGTTATTCTTTTTATGCATTCATTTTCTGAACATGGCTTATTTTCTGAATACATATACTGTGATTCTTCTACACTTGGCTGATTTAGAATCACCCGTCAAACTATTAAAATGTGTTTAGGTCGTATGAACAAGGCCATGTAGAAGTGGAGGGGACAAATAACAAAAAAAAAACATTGACCTTAGCTTGGATGTAACTGTGTACTGTGGACACTAGGGGTCATTGTTGCCCCTTAAACCCAACATACAGACACGCAGAACACAGGTTAAAAGCACCAAGAAGTAATTTTTTAATTCTCTTCTTCTTAAACAGTGCCTCCAAGCACTACAGCCACAATAAACAGGCAAGTAAATCAAGCACATATACACAGTAGTCTTCTTTCTCTATCTCCTCCACACCTCCCAGCAAGCTTCGTCCACCATCCACCCAATTCTGGCTCGCTCAGCAGTCCTTTATATAGCACCTGACCCGGAAGTGTTTCTGCTCTTCCATCCATGTGACTGGCTAGCACTTCTGGGTCGGATGCAGAACTTGAGTTTTCTTCAGCCCGGAAGTACTTCTGGATTTCCGTCCTATGACTCACTAGTAATTCCGGGCTATGAGGGCAGTATGACTGTCCAGTTCCTCCCACAGCACCCCCTGACGGCATCCAACAGGGCTGAGATACCGAACTCCAAGTCCCAGGTTGTCCTCTGGGAATCTGGGCACTGCTACTCTCCAGGGGAGCTGCCATCAAGGGTCTTGGGGGAGGAAGTGTTCTAAAAAAGCAGCCTTCCTCCATCCTTCCATATCAGGGGCATCCCAGCTAGGCTGAGCTGCCAACAATCTCTTACAGTACTAAATATAGGATTTCAAAATCAAATGAATATATTTATTGAATAATATATGTTAATTATGCACTGCACAAAAATCACACTTCAGATAGTTCCAGAATTGCAAGGTAGATGTTAAAAATGTAAACATTGTTTTAACAACAAATTTTATTATTTGCCTCTTTCCTGGCAAGCAGACAGTCCAGCTTCTTGCCTAGAAAAATGTTTGTGAATTAGGTCCTATGTGAACCTGAAAAGAGACATCTTTGTAGAAATCGCTTTGCTCTAGCCTGGTTATTTAAAATGTTTGAAGACAAGGGCTTTTAGGACCTACTAGTGAAAAGACATTAGAGCTCCAGGTAAAATATATTTGGATTATATATTGGCTATTTTTTGTTTAATATTTTCTAATCATGTGTTAAATGTGAGTACATGCATTCTGCCTTTAAAAATTTAAACTGTGAGATATGAAACAAAATTAACAAAGAATTTTTCAGGTTTTAACAGTGTTTTTGTCATGTTCAAGGTCACAAGATCGAACAGTTACACAAAGAAGTCTCAATTCCAGGTAGAAGAGGAAGACATTGAGAAACTTGAAATTAGGTTGGTTTATTGCATTTAGGTGCATGTACCTCACTTCTCTTAATTATGATTCCTTCTGCCCTCTCCCCATTCCAAGGAAACAGTCCAAAATATTAAATATAATGTTTTTATTCAGAAAAACTG
Organism: Erpetoichthys calabaricus; assembly: GCF_900747795.2. NCBI lineage: Eukaryota > Metazoa > Chordata > Cladistia > Polypteriformes > Polypteridae > Erpetoichthys > Erpetoichthys calabaricus. Next base: position 153,421,736 of record NC_041395.2, read on the forward strand.
TTACATATATGACAATGAATGCTGGCTTGATGATTGCTGATCCTTATCTTTTTTATGTAAACTAGATTAAATTAGATTAGATTAGATAAAATGTATTAATCTCAAAGGGAAATTTAGATGTGTACAGCATATAAATATAAATACAAAGATACAGGCAAATGATACAATCAGTTCACAAACCTAAACAGTATCGGCATTTAGTTTGGGATGTACTGTAGGGAGTATCAGAAAGAAGCATTGAATTGCTTGATAGAAGTGAGGAGAAAAGACCACCAGTGATACATTTTAGCATCCCATGGTAGAATAAGCCTGTAGCTGAAAGTTCTCCAAGGGAGTGCCTCCTCTTAGGGATGAAGGAGATTTTTCATAATAGCATCCAGTTTTGCCACCATACTTTTTTCCACAATAGCTTCAAGTGTGTCCAGAATTTGCCTTGTGATGAAGCAGGCTATCCTGATTAATTTGTTCAGGGATTATGGATCTTTTGATCTCAAGCTACTTCCCTAGGACATCATAGCATAGAACAATCTACTGACAACTGTGGACAGATAAAACATTTCCAGCAGTTTGCTGCATACATCAAAAGAGCTGAATCTCCTTAGGAAATACAGTCTTATGTGCCCCTTCTTGTACAGTGCTACAGAGTTGTTAGACTAGTTCAGTTTGCTGTATATGTGAACCCCCAGGTACTTGTATCTCTGCACCACTTCCTTATCCTTCACCGAATGGTGACTTGTCTCAGAAGATTTTTGGCATGCTGGAAGTCCACCACAATTTCTTTTGTATTGCTGATGTTGAGTTTCTGGTGGTCCTCTTTGCACCATAAGAGAAAGTTCTCCGCAGGCCTCCTGTACTCCACCTCATTGCCATTAATAATGAACCCCTATAATAGAGGGGTAATCTGAAAAATTCTGTAGGAAGGAAGGAAGGGCTGGTATTGTATTGGAAGTCCCTTGCGTAGAGGGTAAACAGGAAGGGAAACAAAACAGTTCCCTGTGGTGCTCCATTGTTACACACTACAAATTCTGACACACTGTCCCTGAAACTTGTGTGTTGGTCAGGTAGTGAAGGAAATTATGGGGGTATCAAGATGCAAATCCTTGAGCTTTTTCCCCAGTTGATGAGACAGACTGGTGTGGAATGCACTGGGAAAATCAAAGAACATAATTCTGTGGTGCCAGCTTTACTCAAGTGAGAGTAGGCCCTGTCGAACATGTAGATCAGAGCAACCCCCACAGTTTCAGCACAGTAGTGTTGATGTAGTCTGTGATACAGTGGCTAAATCTCAATATCTTCACCGTGTAACTCACAAAATAGACCAGTCAGTATTCTCAAAGGCATTCTTTAGAGCCTGCTCAACTTCTGTTGTCCATTTCTTCACAGCCCTGATGGTGACTGGCAGTTGTTGGAAATCTATACTAATAAAAGGCAAAGCCCTCACTGACTGACTGACTCATCACTAATTCTCCAACTTCCTGTGTAGGTGGAAGGCTGAAATTTGGCAGGCTCATTCCTTACAGCATACTTACAAAAGTTAGGCAGGTTTCATTTCGAAATTCAAAGCATAACGGTCATAACTGGAACCTCTTTTTTGTCCATATACTGTAATGGACTGCAGCTCGTTGGCCGTGGGAGGCGGAGTTGAGTATCGCGTCATCACGCCTCCCACGTAATCACGTGAACTGACTGTGAACGCAGTACATACAAAACAAGGAAGAGCCCCAAAGAGCGCTGAAGAAAACATTCATTACACAATTGAGAAGGCAGCGAAACAATAAGAAGCGAAGCATGGTGTAAACTGTATGTTTAAATTAAGTTTATAGAAACGCTCCCGCTGCCGTTTGCAATACCATATTCGCGAGATACAAGTTTAATGAGAAGACACGAGGTATAAACAACAATTGGATCACTTTGTAACAGAGTTAAAATTGCTGTAGCGAGAAACTTTTAAGTGCCGGAGACAAAGCACCGTGTAAACCTAAAGTTTAAATTAAGTTCATAGACCTACGAAAGGTTGCCATTGATTTGAGGCAAGATTGCTTTTCTCCTGTACAACTATACGTTGCATTCTCAAGAGTGTGCTTGCACGGCTTGGTCATATTACAACCGGAGTGCTGAACTGACAACGTGGTATACAAAGAGAACTATAACAATCGTTTATATATATATATATATATATATATATATATATATATATATATATATATATATATATATATATATATCTATATCTATATATATATAGATATATATATATATGTAGATATAGATATATATATATATATAGATATATATATATATATATATATGTAGATATAGATATATATATATATGTAGATATATATATATATATATATATATGTAGATATATATATATATATATATATATATATGTAGATATATATATATATATATATGTAGATATATATATATATATATATATGTAGATATATATATATATATATGTAGATATATATATATATATATGTAGATATATATATATATATATGTAGATATATATATATATATATATATATATATATATATATATATATGTAGAGATATATATATATATATATGTAGATATATGTGTCTGTGTGTGTGTGTGTATGTGTATATATATATATATATATATATATATATATATATATATATATATATATATATATATATATATATATATATAGTGTATGTATGTGTGTGTGTGTATGTGTATATATATGTTGATATGTGTATATATATATATATATATATATATATATATATGTACAGTGGAACCTCTAGATACGAGTTTAATTCGTTCCAGCACTGAGCTTGTATAGCGAATTTCTCGTATCTAGAACAAACTTCCCCATTGAAAATAATGGAAATCCAGTTAATCCGTTCCGCAACCCAAATATATTAACATAAAAAATCAATTTTCCTAACAAATAACACTGAAAAAATTATATATACTGTAGTCTACCTTTAATAAATAACACTGGTAAATAATATAACTGATTATTAAAAGAATCAAAACAGGTGTCCAAAGTGCAGTAGAGCATTCAATAAATCTTTAAATAAATAATCCTTAAAACAGTTGTGAAATGGAGGTTTAGATAGATAGATAGATAGATAGATAGATAGATAGATAGATAGATACTTTATTAATCCCGATGGGAAATTCACAATACATATGATACACAAAATACACAAGAATAACAATCCTTTAACACGAAGTTAAAACGTCAAAAGGATGCAGTCTTTAAAAAACAGATGACAGTCCCCTGTGCTTCTTCTCTATTAGCGTCTCACCTGCGGGCTCTGCAACAGGCGAGACACTCTTAATGCAGCTGACCTTCTCTACACCGTCCTGCTTCAGCTGTTTGGCTCGCCTGTTCAGCTCACTGTTCAGCTACACGCGAGCCTGCACTCGCTTGCTCTCCCGCACCGACTTCCTACGCCCGCCCGCCTGCCTGCCTGCCTTCTCTCTCCTCTCTTTTCTTTTACTTCTTCTCCCCCTTAACCGGCTCGCGCTTCTCTATATATGCGGGGAGGACATGGCAGCTGCAGCCCATCAGCCACAGGAACAATCATGGATGTGGGCAGTGCACTTAAGTGAGAAACGCAGACACCGCAGATCGCGGCTCGCAACTGCTACCACGCCCCCTCGCGAAGCCGCGAGCTATACCCACAGCCTGGCTCGTGGCTTGTTACGCGAGCCAATGCTCGCATTTAGATCTGAATTTTTTCGCTCATACTTTCCTCGTATTTTGAATTTCTCGTATACAGAGGTGATCGTATCTCGAGGTTCCACTGTATATACAGTAATCCCTCGCTATATCGCGCTTCGCCTTTCGCGGCTTCACTCCATCGCGGTTTTTATATGTAAGCATATTTAAATATATATCGTGGATTTTTTGCTGGTTCGCGGATTTCTGCGGACAATGGGTCTTTTAATTTCTGGTACATGCTTCCTCAGTTGGTTTGCCCAGTTGATTTCATACAAGGGACGCTATTGGCAGATGGCTGAGAAGCTACCCAACTTACTTTTCTCCCTCTCTCTCTTGCGCTGACTTTCTCTGATCCTGACGTAGGGGGATTGAGCAGGGGGGCTGTTCGCAAACCTAGACGATACGGACGCTCGTCTAAAAATGCTGAAAGATTATCTTCACGTTGCTACCTTCTGTGCAAGCTGCTTCCTGAAGCGACATGCTGCACGGTGCTTCGCATACTTAAAAGCTCGAAGGGCATGTATTGATTTGTGCTTGTTTGTTTTTCTCTGTCTTTATCTCTCTCTCTCTGCTCCTGACGGAGGGGGTGTGAGCTGCCGCCTTCAACAGCTTTGTGCCGTGGTGCTTCGCATACTTAAAAGCCAAACAGCCCTATTGATTTGTTTGCTTTTCTCTATCTCTCTGACATCTGCTCCTGACGCGCACTCCTTTCAAGAGGAAGATATGTTTGCATTCTTTTAATTGTGAGACGGAACTGTCATCTCTGTCTTGTCATGGAGCACAGTTTAAACTTTTGAAAAAGAGACAAATGTTTGTTTGCAGTGTTTGAATAATGTTCCTGTCTCTCTACAACCTCCTGTGTTTCTGCGCAAATCTGTGACCCAAGCATGACAATATAAAAATAACCATATAAACATATGGTTTCTACTTCGCGGATTTTCTTATTTCGCGGGTGGCTCTGGAACGCAACCCCCGCGATGGAGGAGGGATTACTGTATGTGGATGTGTATATGTATATATATGTGTGTGTGTATATGTAGATATGTATATATATATGTATATATGTATATATATGTTTCTGTGTGTGTGTGTGTGTATATATATATAATATATATATATGACAGCAACACTCATAACAATGACAACACAATTACATTGACAATCATGTTACGTTATTTTTAAAATGTTTCCTTTTGCTTTTTCATAACCTCTTTAACACACTACTTCTCCGCTGCGAAGCACGGGTATTTTGCTAGTGTGTTTATATATGTCGGTACGAGCTGTACCAAATGATGGTCAGAACTGCCCAAGGGTGGCAAAGCAACAAAGTTATATGCCTCTTTAATCTATACTAATAAAAGGCAAAGCCCTCACTGACTCACTTACTGACTCATCACTAATTCTCCAACTTCCCGTGTAGGTGGAAGGCTGAAATTTGGCAGGCTCATTCCTTACAGCTTACTTACAAAAGTTAGGCAGGTTTCATTTCGAAATTCGAAATTGTTGTATTGGCATATAACAAGTCCAGGATCCTGTTTTCCCATATTGTACTGTCCTCAAACTGGTAAAAAATTGGTGAGTGGTGGAAGAAAGTGAAACATGGCCCGAGAAATGTCCCCAGAAACTGTGAAGAAAGCACAAGGATTGTCAGTCGTGAATTGCTTACCACAGAATATACTGTTTTTGTTGTGATTTATGTGTCTGCTAAGGGTAGTATGTAAACTGCAAGCAAAATGGCATGTGAAATCATCCTCCGCTTATAATAAGGTCGTAAACCCACCACATTCTGGTTGCATACCCTAGCTTTAGTTGTAATGTGTTTGGGGTTGAGCCATTTTTCATTCACAAAAACAGCAAGTCCACCTTGTTTGTTTCGACTGCTTTTGTTCCTGCTTCTGTTTGCATGCATGATTTTAAAATCCATCCAATGCAAGTTTGAAGTCATTGTTTCAGCTGTAAACCCTGTCTTTGTGAAGCACATGAGACAGCCAAGTTTGAGCTAATCCAGTTTATTTGTCAGTGGTTTTATATTGCCCATTATGATAGAAGACCGGTATGGTCTCTGCCTTCTCTTGTTGTGAAGCCAGGCTCCTGCCTTGTCTGCTGGCATCTGCTAAGTAGCTCTGCTGGCAGCCCGCCGATTAGCTCCACCACTCTGGGAGACTAAGGGCACAGGTCCAGCAATTGTTGTTGAATGGTTAACCAATGCTATTTTAAAAAAGTTTAGCAAAACAACAATGAAGACATACAAATACAGACGACTGCTCATAGCAGGTCTGGAATTCAAGAGCATACCAGTGCCGTGTTTTTCCATAGACTAGTATGTTCTCTTTTTTGAAGTATTAAACTGCTATAGTATAGGAGATGGTCACACCTGGCATCTTTCTGCACACTTAATGATTCCAAATATAATAAAACATATTCAACAGAGAAATGAGTATGGAAATAAATCAAAGTGCACAAGAACAGATAAAACTTGTTGCTTCTCATTGTCATCGTGTTGTTTTATATACTGCGCTATTCAGAGATGATGGTTAACCACTCACTAACCTTCCACTTACTTGTTCTCACCACTTTCCTATGTATCAGGAGATTGTATTATTTGGCCCTACTACCTTTCCAACTGTTTTCCTTTAAGGTTTTAGCCTTGGGACCCTAGTTCTACAGACCCTCTATGTGCTTTTATTGACAGTGCCGGTCTCTCTCTTTCTCTCTCTCTCTGAGAGCGTTACGTAGTATCTATCCCTGCACTATGATATAACTCTTTTTTTTCTTTTTTTTTTTTAATGTTAGCACTAGAATATTGTTATTTAACCAGAACGAGGGAGATCATCTTGAAGAATCATGTGTGCTGCGATTTTAAACCATTTAGGTTCATTTTTGTGCACTGAGTTACTGCCATTTCAATCTTTATTTTTTATATTTTTTTCTTCTTTCTGATAGTATTGTTGCTTTTATTATTATTGAATCAGGTAATGGCACAATGGTAGCATTTCTGCCTCACAAGAAGTAGACCTGAAGTCATATCCCGGGTGCTCTCTGCATGGAGTTTGTGTCCATATGGGTTTTCTCCAAGTGCTCTGTTTTTCTCTCCCAGTTAATGTTCTAGTGGTATTTATGCTGTCTTTCTAGAGTTGCAAAGACTTTCCAGTAAGAGATTAGATTAGTTTTTTTTTTTTTTTTTTTTCTCCAGTAACTACAAATTTCACACGATTTTCATGAGATGCACAAAGAGGTAGATGTCAATCAAGGCTTTAAAGATATTACGTGGTTGATCCATACAACATATAGTTATGCATGTTTTGTTTACAGATTGTCTAGGAAGACACCTTCAGAAGTAGCCTTGTTCATTAGTAGTAAACATCATCATGGTTTACCTCTCACAACAAATGAACTGGTAGAGAGTATCCAAGAAGTAAAAAAAATGTGTCTTTCCATCAGTGAAACCAAAAATAAATGTATGATAATGCCCGCCACTGAATTGGTCTCTCATGAAGAGTTGGTTTCAGTTTTGCTGCTGTTGCTGCAGTGAGAAGCCCCGGCCTTTTGACATTTATGTGTTGGAATACAGCAGTTTTAAAAAATATGAAGGAATACATGCTTTGCATAATAAATTTACCTACATAAAATAAGGATTGATTGATCTACATGTTTTTCTAGTGCTAGCTGTGCTGTTATTAATCTTTGTTTAAAACTGAGCACATTGTGTTAATTTTAAAGAGTAAAACTTTATATTTTCAGGCATGCTGCATCAACCCTCCAACTTTATGTTAAAAGTATCTGTATCTTGGCCCCATATGAATGAGTGTGATACTGTGTAAATGTCCTGAAATGGCCTGGGCCTACCATACTTCAATCCTTCAGTACATTTCAGCATCCTGAAAGTTATTATTTGTGTAAGTTATGCAACAACAAAACAGACTTTGCCTTCCCATGACCCTGATCTGAAGAAGTAGATATAGCGCAGAGCTATGGAAAAAAAAACAAAGAAGAGCTGAACAGCAAGGATAAGACACATACGGGAATTTAATAATTTTTAAAAGAAACAGAGATAATACTTATTGATCAAAGAAGAGTTTAAATAGTAAACTGGTTGACTACATTCATGTTTTATTTAAATTTATTTTGGCAGTTTTAGAGCCCATCTTAAAACAGTTCCACATATCTTCTTCTTTTAGTATAAGCTTCACTGTTAGTGGAAAGTCTGATCAGTTTTATATAAATATACAGTGGTGTGAAAAACTATTTGCCCCCTTCCTGATTTCTTATTCTTTTGCATGTTTGTCACACAAAATGTTTCTGATCATCAAACACATTTAACCATTAGTCAACTATAACACAAGTAAACACAAAATGCAGTTTGTAAATGGTGGTTTTTATTATTTAGGGAGAAAAAAAAAATCCAAACCTACATGGCCCCTGTGTGAAAAAGTAATTGCCCCCTGAACCTAATAACTGGTTGGGCCACCCTTAGCAGCAATAACTGCAATCAAGCGTTTGCGATAACTTGCAATGAGTCTTTTACAGCGCTCTGGAGGAATTTTGGCCCACTCATCTTGCAAAATTGTTGTAATTCAGCTTTATTTGAGGGTTTTCTAGCATGAACCGCCTTTTTAAGGTCATGCCATAGCATCTCAATTGGATTCAGGTCAGGACTTTGACTAGGCCACTCCAAAGTCTTCATTTTGTTTTTTCTTCAGCCATTCAGAGGTGGATTTGCTGGTGTGTTTTTGGGTCATTGTCCTGTTGCAGCACCCAAGATCGCTTCAGCTTGAGTTGACGAACAGATGGCCGGACATTCTCCTTCAGGATTTTTTGGTAGACAGTAGAATTCATGGTTCCATCTATCACAGCAAGCCTTCCAGGTCCTGAAGCAGCAAAACAACCCCAGACCATCACACTACCACCACCATATTTTACTGTTGGTATGATGTTCTTTTTCTGAAATGCTGTGTTCCTTTTACGCCAGATGTAACGGGACATTTGCCTTCCAAAAAGTTCAACTTTTGTCTCCTCAGTCCACAAGGTATTTTCCCAAAAGTCTTGGCAATCATTGAGATGTTTCTTAGCAAAATTGAGACGAGCCCTAATGTTCTTTTTGCTTAACAGTGGTTTGCGTCTTGGAAATCTGCCATGCAGGCCGTTTTTGCCCAGTCTCTTTCTTATGGTGGAGTCGTGAACACTGACCTTAATTGAGGCAAGTGAGACCTGCAGTTCTTTAGACGTTGTCCTGGGGTCTTTTGTGACCTCTCGGATGAGTCGTCTCTGCGCTCTTGGGGTAATTTTGGTCGGCCCGGCCACTCCTGGGAAGGTTCACCACTGTTCCATGTTTTTGCCATTTGTGGATAATGGCTCTCACTGTGGTTCGCTGGAGTCCCAAAGCTTTAGAAATGGCTGTATAACCTTTACCAGACTGATAGATCTCAATTACTTCTGTTCTCATTTGTTCCTGAATTTCTTTGGATCTTGGCATGATGTCTAGCTTTTGAGGTGCTTTTGGTCTACTTCTCTGTGTCAGGCAGCTCCTATGTAAGTGATTTCTTGATTGAAACAGGTGTGGCAGTAATCAGGCCTGGGGGTGGCTACGGAAATTGAACTCAGGTGTGATACACCACAGTTAGGTTATTTTTTAACAAGGGGGCAATTACTTTTTCACACAGGGCCATGTAGGTTTGGATTTTTTTTCTCCCTAAATAATAAAAACCATCATTTAAAAACTGCATTTTGTGTTTACTTGTGTTATATTTGACTAATGGTTAAATGTGTTTGATGATCAGAAACATTTTGTGTGACAAACATGCAAAAGAATAAGAAATCGGGAAGGGGGCAAATAGTTTTTCACACCACTGTATGCAAGCTACAAGATAAAATGTAAACACAGGGAAGTAATGCTGTTTTTATTATTTGTTACCATTTTATGCCAGGGGCACATAATGGTGTGTTTCTTATTTGTGCTTCCTTATTGCTCCTATAGCATGGTCCAGTTCCTAGAATTTCCACATTCTTTCCTTTTATTCTAATTTTACAAGATACTGTTGAAAGGTTAAAGGCCTTTAAGACCTTAACTATATTGGAAAGATACAGTATGAATGATTGTGCCATGTGATGTCACATAGGTTTAATTCCTGCCTTATGCACAACTAGCTACGTGTGGTCTTCAGGACAAAAAAAAAATGAAGACTCCCTAGCAGTTTTACAATATTAGTTAACTGGGAGAAGCATCAGATAACTCTTAAGAATTACCCAGTGCAGAGGACATTGACCCACCTGTGCTTAATACATCGTTATATGTTTTAAGTGAATGTTAAGGCACAAATAGTCTTTAGTTAAAATCCTGTCTTTAAATAAAGCATATTCCTTTTTACTGGAAGAAGATGTCCTGTTGCTTTACTCACTTGTTTTTATTAAGTTAGTTTGAATTCTGTAGGGGGCTTAGAATTTAAAGTAACAACCTTATTTGTTCATGTGTTTAGACTGCCACAGTTTTGCATTAAGCTCTCTACATGTGCCCCACATAAAATTACAGGAATTTGTTATTTACATTGCATTTCATAATATATTTGTTTTATAAATTTGTAGGGTGGACCTATGGAATAATGGTAATCTAGTGCAGGATGTGTTTCTAGGAGAAACAAAGATCCCTGTGAAGAATGTGAAAAGTGGTGCTTCACACAAGGCCTGGTAAATATGCAAGTATATGTTATGATCCATCTTAAATGAGGTGGAAAAAATGTTTTTCAAATGTTTAAATGTAACATAGCAATTAGCAAAAAAAAAAGTAGTTTTAGTTTTAGTTTTGACCAGATTTGTTAGAGTTAAGTAAATTCTGTTTAGCCTAAGTAAGGTACAGATGCATATTCATTTTAGTAGTGATCTTAAGTAATGCTGCTGGTGTAAAGATGTGTTTTTAGTTATAAACCAGTTTGATCCCCTTAAAATTATGGGATCCAATTTTGATTCTTTGTGGGTAAACTTGTACGTTGTTGATCTTATTGTTTTCTCCCAGGGCTCCTGTTTGGTTTGATAGTCCAAAGATGTGCTTTTAGGTAAAGAACATGGAAGAACATAAGAAGTTTGACATATAAGAATGGACCAATTAGTCCATCAAGCTTGTGTGGTTAATTGACAAATACAAATTGTCCAGTTTGAGTCACTGTGTGTATTCTTTTACCTATTGCTGTTGGAATAGACCCTGCCATGTCAAACTCTGATTTAGGGAAAGTACTGTGAGTAAAACTGGATTAAATGGATGAGTGTATCAATATTTTTTGTAACATGGAAAAACTGTCATTAACATGATTTGAGTTTAAGTTAAATATGTGGTGTATGGTAGTAGCATTTCTAACCACTGTAAAAAGATCAGACTCGACACACTTAAAAAGGTTTGGGGCAGCCACCCTTGTATTATCCCTGGCTGCAATGGGTTTTGTAATGAGACAGGAGTGTCTTGAAAAGAGTCCAAAAGTGAACTGAACTGAGTTTGTAAAGATGGCGGTTTTAAATGTAAAGACCAGATGTGACGTAGGGGAACCGGATGTGAACTTCTTCTGACATCACAGCCGGAAGTGACATCATCCTAGGTGCCGAAACCCCAAGTGATGTCTTCAGGGATGAGTCAGACAGGTTTTCCTGTGGCTGGTCTGCAGAGACAACAGAAGAAGGTTTTAGTGCACTCTGCCACCCCCTGGCCTGGCATGGAATTGGCCTCACTTGGTCCACACATTGTCCTCATACTCACACGTGTGTGAAACCACTTTGAAACAGACCCAAGCCTAGCCATTTAGCAACATCTCTTTTACATTTGAATATATTAAAGGAAGAATAACACATTTTATTTAGCGCAAAGATTGTTGGTTTCTG